>NC_034174.2:12149027-12267469 GCF_002021735.2 Oncorhynchus kisutch | reverse complement strand
GAGCTTGTTATTACAACAAGCATCATTTCAATGTTTATGGCTTTGTCTGTGATGTTTTTTTAAGTAAAACTGTCTTCCCATATGGTTGGCGTTTAGGATTCCTGGTTTTCGCCCAGGTTGAACTCCCAGTATGGGAAAGAACATCTTGTCATTTGTGATGCACTTGTGGAAGAACAGATATCACATTTTAGATGGCAGCAGAATCACACAACACAACAATATTCCACCAGCAACAGAATGTGACTGTTTTGTAGATTCATAATTTACAAGACTTTTTAAACATTGATACACTTCAAGTTTGAATTTCTTGCTCTGCAGTAAAATGTATGTAAAAACAGGAGGATCAAATTAAGATATGCATCTGAAACAGAAAACCAAGGAACCTTATTGTTGACAGACGCTATGACTGTGTACACTGGTCTAGCTGTGACCTGACTTCAGATTAGACGGGGGCCAGTGGCGCAATGGATAACGTGTCTGACTACGGATCAGAAGATTCTAGGTTCGACTCCTGGCTGGCTCAATACTTTATTTAATTGATTGAAATCAAGCTGGGAATGATACTGTATACCTTTCAGTGCTTCTGGCTGTTCTCACTTCAAACACATTTTAGACGGATTTCATCTGGACATTCCCCATCATCTCTGAGAAAAAAGATGGAGCTTTTAAATCCAACAGGCATAATGTCAACATTTAAAGATTTGTCTGTGATGTGTATTTTAAGTATGTGTCTTCCCATATGGTCTAGCGGTTAGGATTCCTGGTTTTCACCCAGGTGGCCCGGGTTCAACTCCCGGTATGGGAAAGAATATCTTGTTGTTAGGTAAGCACTTGTGTAACAACAGATGCTGCATTTTAACTGGCAGCAGTTTCACACAACACAACAATATTCCCTCAGCAACAGGAAATGTGACATGTTATGTAGATTCAAATTATACAAGGCTTTTTAAATGTTGAATACACTTCATGGCTGCATTTCTTGCTCTGCAGTAAAATTCATGTAACAACAGGAGGATCAAATTAAGATATGCATCTGTAACAGAAATACCAAGGAACCTTGTCGCTGACAGACACTATGACTGTGTATACTGGCCTAGGTGTGACCTGACTTCAGCTTGGCCGTGCGGCCAGTTGTGCAATGGATAACGTGTCTGATAACAGGTCAGAAGATTGAATATTTGACTCCTGTTTGGTTCAAAACTAGATTTATTTGACCAAAATCAAGCTGGGAAAAATACTGTATACTTTTCATTGTGTCTGGCAGTTCTCGATTCAAACACATTTTAGACTGATTTTATATGGGACTTTTCCCCAACATCTCTGAGAAAAAAGATGGAGCTTGTTATTACAACAAGCATCATTTCAATGTTTATGGATTTGTCTGTGATGTTTTTTTTAAGTAACTGTCTTCCCATATGGTCTGGCGTTTAGGATTCCTGGTTTTCGCCCAGGTTGAACTCCCAGTATGGGAAAGAACATCTTGTCATTTGTGATGCACTTGTGTAAGAACAGATACCACATTTTAAATGGCAGCAGAATCACACAACACAACAATATTCCCCAAGCAACAGGAAATGTGACATGTTTTGTAGATTCATAATTTACAAGACTTTTTAAACATTGATACACTTCAAGTTTGAATTTCTTGCTCTGCAGTAAAATGCATGTAACAACAGGAGGATCAAATTAAGATATGCATCTGAAACAGAAAACCAAGGAACCTTGTTGTTGACAGACGCTATGACTGTGTACACTGGTCTAGCTGTGACCTGACTTCAGATTAGACGGGGGGCCAGTGGCGCAATGGATAACGTGTCTGACTACGGATCAGAAGATTCTAGGTTCGACTCCTGGCTGGCTCAATACTTTATTTAATTGATTGAAATCAAGCTGGGAATGATACTGTATACCTTTCAGTGCTTCTGGCTGTTCTCACTTCAAACACATTTTAGACGGATTTCATCTGGACATTCCCCATCATCTCTGAGAAAAAAGATGGAGCTTTTAAATCCAACAGGCATAATGTCAACATTTAAAGATTTGTCTGTGATGTGTATTTTAAGTATGTGTCTTCCCATATGGTCTAGCGGTTAGGATTCCTGGTTTTCACCCAGGTGGCCCGGGTTCAACTCCCGGTATGGGAAAGAATATCTTGTTGTTAGGTACGCACTTGTGTAACAACAGATGCTGCATTTTAACTGGCAGCAGTTTCACACAACACAACAATATTCCCTCAGCAACAGGAAATGTGACATGTTATGTAGATTCAAATTATACAAGGCTTTTTAAATGTTGAATACACTTCATGGCTGCATTTCTTGCTCTGCAGTAAAATTCATGTAACAACAGGAGGATCAAATTAAGATATGCATCTGTAACAGAAATACCAAGGAACCTTGTCGCTGACAGACACTATGACTGTGTATACTGGCCTAGGTGTGACCTGACTTCAGCTTGGCCGTGCGGCCAGTTGTGCAATGGATAACGTGTCTGATAACAGGTCAGAAGATTGAATATTTGACTCCTGTTTGGTTCAAAACTAGATTTATTTGACCAAAATCAAGCTGGGAAAAATACTGTATACTTTTCATTGTGTCTGGCAGTTCTCGATTCAAACACATTTTAGACTGATTTTATATGGGACTTTTCCCCAACATCTCTGAGAAAAAAGATGGAGCTTGTTATTACAACAAGCATCATTTCAATGTTTATGGATTTGTCTGTGATGTTTTTTTTAAGTAACTGTCTTCCCATATGGTCTGGCGTTTAGGATTCCTGGTTTTCGCCCGGGTTGAACTCCCAGTATGGGAAAGAACATCTTGTCATTTGTGATGCACTTGTGTAAGAACAGATACCACATTTTAAATGGCAGCAGAATCACACAACACAACAATATTCCCCAAGCAACAGGAAATGTGACATGTTTTGTAGATTCATAATTTACAAGACTTTTTAAACATTGATACACTTCAAGTTTGAATTTCTTGCTCTGCAGTAAAATGCATGTAACAACAGGAGGATCAAATTAAGATATGCATCTGAAACAGAAAACCAAGGAACCTTGTTGTTGACAGACGCTATGACTGTGTACACTGGTCTAGCTGTGACCTGACTTCAGATTAGACGGGGGGCCAGTGGCGCAATGGATAACGTGTCTGACTACGGATCAGAAGATTCTAGGTTCGACTCCTGGCTGGCTCAATACTTTATTTAATTGATTGAAATCAAGCTGGGAATGATACTGTATACCTTTCAGTGCTTCTGGCTGTTCTCACTTCAAACACATTTTAGACGGATTTCATCTGGACATTCCCCATCATCTCTGAGAAAAAAGATGGAGCTTTTAAATCCAACAGGCATAATGTCAACATTTAAAGATTTGTCTGTGATGTGTATTTTAAGTATGTGTCTTCCCATATGGTCTAGCGGTTAGGATTCCTGGTTTTCACCCAGGTGGCCCGGGTTCAACTCCCGGTATGGGAAAGAATATCTTGTTGTTAGGTACGCACTTGTGTAACAACAGATGCTGCATTTTAACTGGCAGCAGTTTCACACAACACAACAATATTCCCTCAGCAACAGGAAATGTGACATGTTATGTAGATTCAAATTATACAAGGCTTTTTAAATGTTGAATACACTTCATGGCTGCATTTCTTGCTCTGCAGTAAAATTCATGTAACAACAGGAGGATCAAATTAAGATATGCATCTGTAACAGAAATACCAAGGAACCTTGTCGCTGACAGACACTATGACTGTGTATACTGGCCTAGGTGTGACCTGACTTCAGCTTGGCCGTGCGGCCAGTTGTGCAATGGATAACGTGTCTGATAACAGGTCAGAAGATTGAATATTTGACTCCTGTTTGGTTCAAAACTAGATTTATTTGACCAAAATCAAGCTGGGAAAAATACTGTATACTTTTCATTGTGTCTGGCAGTTCTCGATTCAAACACATTTTAGACTGATTTTATATGGGACTTTTCCCCAACATCTCTGAGAAAAAAGATGGAGCTTGTTATTACAACAAGCATCATTTCAATGTTTATGGATTTGTCTGTGATGTTTTTTTTAAGTAACTGTCTTCCCATATGGTCTGGCGTTTAGGATTCCTGGTTTTCGCCCGGGTTGAACTCCCAGTATGGGAAAGAACATCTTGTCATTTGTGATGCACTTGTGTAAGAACAGATACCACATTTTAAATGGCAGCAGAATCACACAACACAACAATATTCCCCAAGCAACAGGAAATGTGACATGTTTTGTAGATTCATAATTTACAAGACTTTTTAAACATTGATACACTTCAAGTTTGAATTTCTTGCTCTGCAGTAAAATGCATGTAACAACAGGAGGATCAAATTAAGATATGCATCTGAAACAGAAAACCAAGGAACCTTGTTGTTGACAGACGCTATGACTGTGTACACTGGTCTAGCTGTGACCTGACTTCAGATTAGACGGGGGGCCAGTGGCGCAATGGATAACGTGTCTGACTACGGATCAGAAGATTCTAGGTTCGACTCCTGGCTGGCTCAATACTTTATTTAATTGATTGAAATCAAGCTGGGAATGATACTGTATACCTTTCAGTGCTTCTGGCTGTTCTCACTTCAAACACATTTTAGACGGATTTCATCTGGACATTCCCCATCATCTCTGAGAAAAAAGATGGAGCTTTTAAATCCAACAGGCATAATGTCAACATTTAAAGATTTGTCTGTGATGTGTATTTTAAGTATGTGTCTTCCCATATGGTCTAGCGGTTAGGATTCCTGGTTTTCACCCAGGTGGCCCGGGTTCAACTCCCGGTATGGGAAAGAATATCTTGTTGTTAGGTACGCACTTGTGTAACAACAGATGCTGCATTTTAACTGGCAGCAGTTTCACACAACACAACAATATTCCCTCAGCAACAGGAAATGTGACATGTTATGTAGATTCAAATTATACAAGGCTTTTTAAATGTTGAATACACTTCATGGCTGCATTTCTTGCTCTGCAGTAAAATTCATGTAACAACAGGAGGATCAAATTAAGATATGCATCTGTAACAGAAATACCAAGGAACCTTGTCGCTGACAGACACTATGACTGTGTATACTGGCCTAGGTGTGACCTGACTTCAGCTTGGCCGTGCGGCCAGTTGTGCAATGGATAACGTGTCTGATAACAGGTCAGAAGATTGAATATTTGACTCCTGTTTGGTTCAAAACTAGATTTATTTGACCAAAATCAAGCTGGGAAAAATACTGTATACTTTTCATTGTGTCTGGCAGTTCTCGATTCAAACACATTTTAGACTGATTTTATATGGGACTTTTCCCCAACATCTCTGAGAAAAAAGATGGAGCTTGTTATTACAACAAGCATCATTTCAATGTTTATGGATTTGTCTGTGATGTTTTTTTTAAGTAACTGTCTTCCCATATGGTCTGGCGTTTAGGATTCCTGGTTTTCGCCCGGGTTGAACTCCCAGTATGGGAAAGAACATCTTGTCATTTGTGATGCACTTGTGTAAGAACAGATACCACATTTTAAATGGCAGCAGAATCACACAACACAACAATATTCCCCAAGCAACAGGAAATGTGACATGTTTTGTAGATTCATAATTTACAAGACTTTTTAAACATTGATACACTTCAAGTTTGCATTTCTTGCTCTGCAGTAAAATTCATGTAACAACAGGAGGATCAAATTAAGATATGCATCTGAAACAGAACACCAAGGAACCTTGTTGTTGACAGACGCTATGACTGTGTACACTGGTCTAGCTGTGACCTGACTTAAGCTTTGATGTGGGGCCAGTGGTGCAATGGATAACGTGTCTGACTACGGATCAGAAGATTGTAGGTTCGACTCCTGGCTGGCTCAATAATTTTTTTAATTGATTGAAATCAAGCTGGGAATGATACTGTATACCTTTCAGTGCTTCTGGCTGTTCTCACTTCAAAGACATTTTAGACGGATTTCATCTGGACATTCCCCATCATCTCTGAGAAAAAAGATGGAGCTTTGAAATCCAACAGGCATAATGTCAACATTTAAAGATTTGTCTGTGATGTGTATTTTAAGTATTTGTCTTGCCATATGGTCTAGCGGTTAGGATTCCTGGTTTTCACCCAGGTGGCCCGGGTTCAACTCCCAGTATGGGAAAGAATATCTTGTCATTAGGTATGCAGTTGTGTAACAACGGATGCTTCATTTTAACTGGCAGCAGTTTCACACAACACAACAATATTCCCTCAGCAACAGGAAATGTGACATGTTATGTAGATTCATAATTTACAAGACTTTTTAAACATTGATACACTTCAAGTTTGCATTTCTTGCTCTGCAGTAAAATGCATGTAACAACAGGAGGATCAAATTAAGATATGCATCTGTAACAGAAATCCCAAGGAACCTTGTCGCTGACAGACACTATGACTGTGTATACTGGCCTAGGTGTGACCTGACTTCAGCTTGGCCGTGTGGCCAGTTGCACAATGGATAACGTGTCTGATAACAGGTCAGAAGATTGAATATTTGACTCCTGTTTGGTTCAAAACTAGATTTATTTGACCAAAATGAAGCTGGGAAAAATACTGTATACTTTTCATTGTGTCTGGCAGTTCTCGATTCAAACACATTTTAGACTGATTTTATATGGGACTTTTCCCCAACATCTCTGAGAAAAAAGATGGAGCTTGTAATTACAACAAGCATCATTTCAATGTTTATGGATTTGTCTGTGATTTTTTTTTTAAGTAACTGTCTTCCCATATGGTCTGGCGTTTAGGATTCCTGGTTTTCGCCCGGGTTGAACTCCCAGTATGGGAAAGAACATCTTGTCATTTGTGATGCACTTGTGTAAGAACAGATACCACATTTTAAATGGCAGCAGAATCACACAACACAACAATATTCCCCAAGCAACAGGAAATGTGACATGTTTTGTAGATTCATAATTGACAAGACTTTTTAAACATTGATACACTTCAAGTTTGCATTTCTTGCTCTGCAGTAAAATTCATGTAACAACAGGAGGATCAAATTAAGATATGCATCTGAAACAGAAAACCAAGGAACCTTGTTGTTGACAGACGCTATGTCTGTGTACACTGGTCTAGCTGTGACCTGACTTCAGCTTAGACGTGAGGCCAGTGGCGCAATGGATAACGTGTCTGACTACGGATCAGAAGATTCTAGGTTTGACTCCTGGCTGGCTCAATACTTTATTTAATTGATTGAAATAAAGCTGGGAATGATACTGTATACCTTTCAGTGCTTCTGGCTGTTCTCACTTCAAACACATTTTAGACCGATTTCATCTGGACATTCCCCATCATCTCTGAGAAAAAAAGATGGAGCTTTGAAATCCAACAGGCATAATGTCAACATTTAAAGATTTGTCTGTGATGTATATTTTAAGTAACTGTCTTCCCATATGGTCTGGCATTTAGGATTCCTGGTTTTCGCCCAGGTTGAACTCTGTAATGAAGTGCTATTTTCCTATGCAAATGACCAGCTTACTGCTATTGCATTGCTATAACTGTGACAACACATAGCAACGTATTTTCACAGTAAAACATGGAAGGGCCAAACAGAATCTCTCACACACGCACTCACTGAAAAGACACACAGACTTGCCAAGACAGGAACGCACACACACGCAGCCCCTCCCCTTCTGGATGGGCTCCAAAGACAAAGAACTCCGTCGAGAACCAATGGGATACTGACACCAGGCTGGAGGAGACTGTCTATCATCTGCAAACAACCTATCAGAAAGCCAGGACTACTAGAATCTACCTACGTCATTTCAATGTATAAAATTAACTGTACGATTGTGACCGGCCTCTTTCTTTTTCCAATGGTTCGCATGAGAACTTGACGAAAGGAGCCGTGCACGTAATTGCCAGATATCATTACTCTTGAATAAACGGCCTTTACTATACCGTATCCGGCTTGTCCAGCGTCTCGACTTGGTCTCGTTTCTCATATACCTATTCATCAACAAATTGGTAGCAGATGGATGGTTTAAACCCATGAATTCGGTCCATAGAGAGTTGATGAGAGAAAAGACAAGTTGACGACTGATTCAAAGGACGGGCGACCTGTTTACTAGGAGCCATCGGGGATTCAACTCGCCTTAGGAAACTGATCTAAAGAGCTCGACAATATAAGGTAGGCAGAAACCTGTTAAATCAAAATCTGCATATTATATCATAGTCATTATCCAAATTATTGATCAGAAGTACTAAAGGCGTAGGTATGAATTCCTGTTAAATTTATGGAAAAAATTATCCGATAACAAAAGGCATTCCGTAATGATATCTGAGTGATAAATTGTCATTTCATATTCAAATAGCCTGACAGTGGTTGATATGAATCAATCAGGTGTACAGTGAGGAATTTGATGACTCTGTGATATATGGTAAATCTTATCTACATAGTCTGACACTAGACGATGTGACGATCGTATTAGGTGTACAGTGAAGATTTGATGACTCTGTGATATATGGTAAATGTTATCTACATAGTCTGACACTAGACGATGTGGCGATCGTATTAGGTGTACAGTGAGGATTTGATAACTCTGTGAAATGAAATGTATGAAATGTTTTGTTAATTGATCGAGACGTGTAGCCAAGACTGGGACTGGTGGAGCTGGCATCCCACCAGGAGCCTCGGTTATAGATTAAGATTGGACTAGGAGTGAAGGAATTAAACCTGATCTCTCCAGATTAATGTCACTGATTGACCGTTTCATGAGACCGAGTAATACTGACCACTGACTCTAAAATTGACCGCTGAGTCAAAAGTGGAGCGGGGGGGGTGCGGCCGCCGTGTTGTGTAACGAGTTGATTTTTGTCCAATTCGAGCTGTTGGTGTTGCCTAGAATTAATTCGACCAATATTATAGAAGGCAGTTAAATACATTGACACTGACCCAAAAGTAGGCGTTAGGGACACTAACATTTAGCCAGGCAGTAGAAATGTGGGTAGTTGTAGAATTACAAAAAAAAAAAAAAAAAAAAACCTTAGACGCATAATTATCTCGCGAATATCCCTTTTCAATATTTTAGTACAGTCTACTCCAATAAACTATCCTAGACGCATAATTATCTCGCGAATATCCCTTTTCAATATTTTAGTACAGTCTACTCCAATAAACTATCCTAGACGCATAATTATCTCGCGAATATCCCTTTTCAATATTTTAGTACAGTCTACTCCAATAAACTATCCTAGACGCATAATTATCTCGCGAATATCCCTTTTCAATATTTTAGTACAGTCTACTCCAATAAACTATCCTAGACGCATAATTATCTCGCGAATATCCCTTTTCAATATTTTAGTACAGTCTACTCCAATAAACTATCCTAGACGCATAATTATCTCGCGAATATCCCCATCGATATTATAGTATAATAATTCTACAAAACTCTTTGTGCACGAGGGTGAGACACAAGAGATAAATTTGTGTGAGCACCGTGAATACATCGCTGGTTTAGACTAAGTGACGGGCTAAGTGTATGAAGATAGTTATTAAACCCAGACATAGTTAAACGACAGAATGGCCACAACCACCATTCCCAAACTCAAATTCAACGAATATTTAGATCTGAGAATACAGGAGAGATCAGGGGGAAAAAAGGAATATAATTCTATAAAGAAAGTATGGGAGGGAATTAGGCTGAAATGGACACAAGCAGGTTACATTAGTGGAGTCGCCCCGTCAAGGGAACAGCTCGTCGCTATGGAGAGAGAATTAGATGCAAAAATAAAGGGACGAAGAATAGGAAGAGTGCGGAAGCTGAGCTAAAAATAGGAACGTGGGCAATTCAAGAGACAAAAAGGACACGCCCACACAAAAAACCTGATATGATGGGCGTGCTTGCCAGGGCCTCAGATGACGTCAGAGAAGGCACAATCAACAACCCCAAACCACCACCGCCCACCGTGACCACCCCATCAGCCCCGCCCTCTCTATACCCACCACTGCCACAGGAAGAGAAGACTGCAGTGCCACCTCCCTATTCACAAAATCCATTCACACACCTCCCACACAACCCGTTTAAAACCCACACCACCCCAGCCGCCGTACAGGCCCCGGTTTTTATGGTGCAGGGAGGACAGCTAAAAGGGAACATGACTGTGGGGTTGATGGCGCTACCTTTAGCTCAGTTTAACTCCCATGTACATCACCACATCACCCAATTCAACAAGGAAAAGGGTGGAGCGGATACACAAGTCCAGTCCCTACAGATTCAACTTCTGAAACTTCAACTGAAAGAAGCGCAGGGGGGAGACAAACCAAAGAAACAGATGGTGGCCGAGGCATCTACAGACATTGCCGATATAGTCACTAAAACAGTCACCCAGATGATGCAGCAACAAACTGTCCAGCAGACCTCCACACCCGCTCCTGCCCCTGCGCACTTAACACCAATGCCAATGGCAGAAGAGGGGGGACCACAGGTTGCATTCCAGCCACAATGGATTCCAGGACTGCCTAAAGGGGGAGTCTGCTACAACTGTAGGACGCCCGGTCACTACTCAAGGGACTGCCCATATCCACTGTCTCAACCTCAGTCCCCACCCAGGGGAAGAAGGCCCTTCTACGGCCCACCTAGAGGGAGGGGTGGCTACAGGCCATCCCCTCAGCCACAACCACAGCCGCAATCAAGAATTGAGAGTGAACAACCTGCATACAACCACCCAGTGCCATTTGCCTCCTACCCACCACAGCAGGCGCCGTTCCAGGGTAGGTCAGGAGAACACCCACCTTGGCAATGAAGCTGCCCATCATCACCACGAGAGAAGGACCTGACTGCTGCACCGAAACAGCTGCTAAAGAATTGAAACTAAGACCCGACCTGGGAAACACACCACTGACCAAACCTGACCTATGGTTATACACAGGTGGCTGCTGCTACAAAGGAGAGAATGGTGATGTGGCGGACTATGCAGTGGGACAGCAGGCCCACACGGCTCATACGTTACCCTGGAATCAGCCATCATCCCTCAACCAGCACCTGCCAAATTAGGTGAAATCATCGGATTTGACGCAGGCCCTCATCAGAGGAAAAGGAAAGACTGTGAATATCTATACAGACTCAGCCTATGCCCATGGAGCAGTCCACACTGATGGACCCAGAACTTTTACGAGAAGCACATAGCCACACACACGAAGGCAAACTAAGGATTTTACAGAAGGTGTCTCACATCTGGTGGCACCCTCACATGAAAATATGACTTTTTTTATTTCTTTTTTATTGTTTAAATGATTTTACTTTATATGACGATGATTTATTTTATGACAAATGAAATGTTTGTGACAGACACAACCCATTGAAATCATATCAAACACCAATGGGCTCATACTCAGTACCTAATGCATGTTTTCAGGATATTAGTATAGACCACACCGACATGGGCCCCGACAAGGTATTCTAAAGATAAACGCTATCTCCTAATTATGATAGATAGGTTAAGTGGCTAACAAACCAAACTAATACCCAGGTATGGCATCCAAAGAAAATTATAATTTGACTATTTGGCTCACATTTCAATAACAAACACCTGAGACAGGTGGAAGCGATTTGACATAACACACAGATTTGGTTCTGTGTACCACCCCCCGATCCCATGGGTAATTGCTCCTTGTGGGATGCAGTTTACCCTGTGGTCTCCGCTACGGTCAGGGCACCAGTATTTTCCTCTGATGTTGCCAGGGCCAAATTCTCCTGTATTAACATGACAGGGGGTATACTACAGTTAGGGTTGCTCCCTGTGGGTTGGTGTACAAATACTATCATAGTAGTGGGTGGTTTTAAGCCAGTGATCAGGGCTGACATCTGGTGGTGGTGTGGGGGACCTCGGCTTTTTGACAGAACTCCCAATAATGCCACGGGTACTTGTGCGCTTGTAACACTTCTGCTGCCTATCTCTGTTTACCCTATAGGTGTGGGTGATTTGGTGACCCGGATACAGGCTGTGGACCCACAGTTTCTGCCTACCAGAACCAAGCGGGAAGCAGCCCCGACTGGTGGGGATCCCACATATATTGATGCCATAGGGGTTCCTAGGGGGGTCCCTGATGAGTACAAGCTGGTGGACCAGGTCGCCGCAGGTTTTGAATCATCTCTCTGCTGGTGGTGCACTGTGAATAAAAATGTTGACCGCATTAACTATATACATTTCAATGTCCAAAAATTAGGTAACTGGACTCAACAAGGTTTTGAGGCCGTACATGGTCAACTGGCTGCCACCTCACTTATGGCTTTTCAAAATCGCATTGCCGTTGACATGTTGCTGGCTGAGAAGGGTGGGATATGTTTTATGTTTGGGGAGCAATGTTGCACATTTATCCCTAATAACACAGCCTCTGATGGCAGCCTCACTTTGGCGTTAGAAGGCCTGCGTACCCTTAATGGTAAAATGAAATCCCACTCTGGGGTTGATACCAGCATGTGGGACTCCTGGATGGATGCATTTGGTAAATATAAGGTCTTGGTATCTACTATTCTG
Source organism: Oncorhynchus kisutch (assembly GCF_002021735.2). NCBI lineage: Eukaryota > Metazoa > Chordata > Actinopteri > Salmoniformes > Salmonidae > Oncorhynchus > Oncorhynchus kisutch. The sequence continues at coordinate 12,254,946 of NC_034174.2, read as the reverse complement.
GTCTCTATCTCTGTGTTCGTTGCTATATTAACCCTCTGTGGCTGTTGTTGCATCCCATGTGCCCGCTCCCTGCTTTTTCGTGTTATTACTTCTGCTATTCCACCAAATAATGACCCTGCACTGATGTACCCCCTCCTACAACAGGAGGATCCTCTGGTGGAGTTTGAAACATGCACATATGAGTAGTTGTCACGTCTCTTTCGAGACGTAAAGAAGGGGACTATAAATTTTACTTGTTTTTAATTCATGTCACGTCTCTTAGGAGACGTGAAAAGGGGGATTTGTAATGAAGTGCTATTTTCCTATGCAAATGACCAGCTTACTGCTATTGCATTGCTATAACTGTGACAACACATAGCAACGTATTTTCACAGTAAAACATGGAAGGGCCATACAGAATCTCTCACACACGCACTCACTGAAAAGACACACAGACTTGCCAAGACAGGAACGCACACACACGCAGCCCCTCCCCTTCTGGATGGGCTCCAAAGACAAAGAACTCCGTCGAGAACCAATGGGATACTGACACCAGGCTGGAGGAGACTGTCTATCATCTGCAAACAACCTATCAGAAAGCCAGGACTACTAGAATCTACCTACGTCATTTCAATGTATAAAATTAACTGTACGATTGTGACCGGCCTCTTTCTTTTTCCAATGGATCGCATGAGAACTTGACGAAAGGAGCCGTGCACGTAATTGCCAGATATCATTAATCTTGAATAAACGGCCTTTACTACACCGTATCCGCCTTGTCCAGCGTCTCGACTTGGTCTCGTTTCTCATATACCTATTCATCAACCACTCCCAGTATGGGAAAGAACATCTTGTCATTTGTGATGCACTTGTGTAAGAACAGATACCACATTTTAAATGGCAGCAGAATCACACAACACAACAATATTCCCTCAGCAACAGGAGATCTGACATGTTTTGTAGATTCATAATTTACAAGACTTTTTAAACATTGAATACACTTCACGTTTGCATTTCTTGCTCTGCAGTAAAATTCATGCAACAACAGGAGGATCAAATTAAGATATGCATCTGAAACAGAACACCAAGGAACCTTGTTGTTGACAGACGCTATGACTGTGTACACTGGTCTAGCTGTGACCTGACTTCAGCTTAGACGTGGGGCCAGTGGCGCAATGGATAACGTGTCTGACTACGGATCAGAAGATTCTAGGTTCGACTCCTGGCTGGTTCGATACTTATTTTTAATGATTGAAATCAAGCTGGGAATGATACTGTATACCTTTCAATGCTTCTGGCTGTTCTCACTTCAAACCGATTTTAGACTGATTTCATCTGGACATTCCCCATCATCTCTGAGAAAAAAGATGTCGCTTTAAAATCCAACAGGCATAATGTCAACATTTAAAGATTTGTCTGTGATGTGTATTTTAAGTATGTGTCTTCCCATATGGTCTAGCGGTTAGTATTCCTGGTTTACACCCAGGTGGCCAGTGTTCAACACCCGGTATGTGAATGAATATCTTGTCGTTTGGGACTCACTTGTGTAACCACAGATACTTCATTTAACTGGCAGCAGAATCACACAACACAACAATATTCCCTCAGCAACAGTAAATGTGACATGTTATGTAGATTCATAATTTACAATACTTTTTAAACATTGAATACACTTCAAGTTTGCCTTTCTTGCTCTGCAGTAAAATTCATACAACAACAGGAGGATCAAATTAAGATATGCATCTGAAACAGAAAACCAAGGAACCTTGTTGTTGACAGACGCAATGACTGTGTACACTGATCTAGCTGTGACCTGACTTCAGATTAGACGTGGGGCCAGTGGTGCAATGGACAATATGTCTGACTACGGATCAGAAGATTCTAGGTTCGACTCCTGGCTGGCTCCATTTTTAATCGATTGAAATCAAGCTGGGAATGATACTGTATACCTTTCAGTGCTTCTGGCTGTTAAAGTATGTGTCTTCCCATATGGTCTAGTGGTTAGGATTACTGGTTTTCACCCAGGTGGACTGTGTTCAACTCCCGGTATGGAAAAGAATATCTTGTATCAATCACATGACGAAACGTTAAGTATACTTCGAATCAGGTAGCTTGGTCACGAAAAGCAATCAAATTAATAATTTACCTTTGATGATCTTCTGATATTTTCACTCACGAGACTCCCAGTTACACAACAAATGTTCCTATTGTTCCATAAAGATAATTTTCATATCCAAAATACCTGCGTTTGTTTGGCAAATTATTTCCAGAAATCCACAGGAAAGAGCGGTCACGACAATGCAGACAAATTCCAAATAATAATCTGTAATGTCCACAGAAACATGTCAACCGTTTTTTATAATCAAACCTCAGGTTGTTTTTAAAATATATAATCAATAATATATCAACTGCAAATGTCTTTCACAGTAGGAGAGGGAAAAACAATAGCTGTCCAAATGCTGTTGCGCGAGCAAAACTCATGTGACCACTTGACGCGATGTTATTGTTCTGGCTCATTTTTCAAAATAAAGGCCTGAAACTATGTCTGAAGACTTTTGACACCTTGAGGAAGCAATAGGAAAATGAATCTGGTTGATATCCCTTTAAATGGAGCAATGGGAGGCTATGGAACATGGAGTTTTCTAAATAGAAGCCACTTCCTGGTTAGATTTGTCTCTGGGTTTCGCCTGCAATATCAGTTCTGTTATACTCACAGACAATTTTTTTTACAGTTTTGGAAACTTTAGAGTGTTTTCTATCCTAAGCTGTCAATTGTATGCATATTCTATTATCTGGTCCTGAAAAATAGCCCGTTTACTTTGGGAATGTTATTTTTCCAAAAATGAAAATAGTGCCCCCTAATTTCAAGAGGTTAACAATTAAAAGAAGGTGTTTACATCAAACAGTTTTCAATGACTTCTCTCCCCATAGGAATACATTGCCTGCACCCCTAAATTCAACCTGAAGCCTATGTGAGTTATGAATGTCTTATGAACCTGTCTTTGATGACAGGTCTATATCATCGACTGCATCCTTATGTAATACATGTATCACTAGCCACTTTAACTATGCCACTTTGTTTACATACTCATCTCATATGTATATACTGTACTCGATACCATCTACTGTATCTTGCCTATGCTGCTCTGTACCATCACTCATTCATATATCCTTATGTACATATTCTTTATCCCCTTACACTGTGTATAAGACAGTAGTTTTGGAATTGTTAGTTAGATTACTTGTTGGTTATTACTGCATTGTCGGAACTAGAAGCACAAGCATTTCGCTACACTCGCATTAACATCTGCTAACCATGTGTATGTGACAAATAAAATTTGATTTGATTTGATTTGATTTGAATTCATCAGGCCACTATGAGGTCTACCTGTGTTGATTCTAAGCTTTCTGGAGCAACCGGAAGTGGTTAAAATCACCCTAAAAGTGTTTTCCATTCCCCAACCAGTTTGTGATAAATATTGCATTCAACGCTGTGTAAATCGGTCAGTTCTTAACGTAAACATTTAAAACGTAGGATTCTGTAAAAGCATACCCCAATCAGGATATGTGTTTACTTTTAGCTTCCTGTGCCAACCGGAAGTGCCATAATTGGTGTCATAGGGGCTGTTTCAAAGGGCTAAAAAAGTCAGATCTTTCCAAAACTTCATATGTGTTATTAGACAACCCTCATGGACTGTAAATCAGTCATTCATCCCAAGTCGATAGTGCACGGTGAGTTATGTGGCTCTAGAAGGTTCTCAGACCGAGAAACAGCCTCGTACATTTGCAATAACTTCAATTCATTTTGACATCAAGAAAATTACGGACCCTAACGTTTCTGTCCGATAGCTCATTCAAGGACCCCGTAGCAACGCCCGAAAAATGTGGATTTTCAACACCAATTAAGGCTCCAAACGACCTATCGAGCTGAAACTTGGGATTCAGGGTCGTCTCAGCTAGGCCTACACATAATGTCAGAACTGGACCCACAGCTAGAATGTAACTACGTGTTTTATATTTTTATTATGGTTTGAACAGAAGGTGCTGTGAATTTTGGGCCTGCTCTGAAATATGCGATAGTTGGCTTCTAAACGAGATTGAAAAAGTGGGCGTGGTGTCAGTTTGTATCAGTTTGGTGTCAGAATGACATCTAATTGACTGATGGACGGTGACTTGCTGGCTGACTTTGTCCATTTGCAATATGTTTAAACAGTGAGGTACCATCACCAAAATGACATTCTGAAATCAACACCAACGAGCGATGGAGAGGAACCATAATCACTGCCCGGCCAGCCCGAGTTCATCGGGCCAGTCCATTTCGCAATCCTGAATTTTTTTTGAGCATGTCAAATTTGTGATGGTAAATGCCCATTGAAACATATTGCAAATGGACAGCTGTGCGCCTGGTGATTGGAACGGGTTACCAGGATAACATTTTTATAATGGTTTTAAAAGCCTTTAAGGGTGTGCAGGTGGTCCACGGTTCGGTAGGGTTGCCCAATCCAATAGGTGACGCCACTGGTCATTTTGGACATTTTTCAAAAAACATTAAAAAAGTCCCTCAGAGTCCCTCTTCTCTCATGTCACCATCAAGCGATGGAGAGGAACCATTAGCACTGCCCGGCCATCCCGAGTTCATCGGCCCAGTCAATTTTGCATTTCTGCAGGAGTTTTGAGCGTGTCAAATTCGTGATGGCAAATGCCCATTGAAACATATTGCAAATGCACAGTACATTTGCAATATGATTCAACAGCGAAAAAACATCACCAAATGGACATGATGAAATCAACACAACGAGTGATAGAGAGGAACCACTATCACTTCCCGGCCATCCCGAGTTCATCAGCACAGTCAATTTTGCATTTCTGCAGAATTTTTGAGCATGTCAAAATCGTGATGGTAAATGCCCATTGAAACATATTGCAAATGGACAGCCGTGCACCTGGTGATTGGGACGGGTTACCAGGAGCACATTATTAAAATGTTTTGTTATGCCATTACGGGGTAGCAAGGGGTCCACGGTTGGTTAGGGAGCACCCCCCACCCGTGCCCATCCTTGTCATTTTGGACGTTTTTCCAAAAAATCATTAAAAAACAACAGAGTCCCACTTCTCCCTGATCATACATGACAAATAGATTATCTAGGTTGATTCATGGCTTAACATAGTGCTATATATCATTTGGGCAGTATAAATGCCTTTTGGACATGGTTCACTGACTTTTGGGTTTGTAAACCGACTTCCTATGATCGTACGTGGCAAATGGACATAACATCCTGATTTGGCACTTTCAAATCTTTCATATTGCATTTGGACATTTCTTATGGCATTTGGCAAAACAAACAAAAAAAGTGACTTTTGACTTCCTATGAAATCATATTGCAAATGGACAAAACATATGCCTTATGGACAAGTAAAAAAAATATATATATATTATTATAATAAAATTTGACAAAAGTATGTTCACACAGTTCACAACTAAAAGAAAATTTTTAAACGATGATAATAGAATATGACTAAAGTATGTTAATACAGTTCTTAGACATGTGTACTTGACAAAAAAAATCGAAAGAATTTCAGAAAACGGTCCAGAAAGCACTTTTTTAAGGGAGTGATACGTTTTTTTCAAATGTTTTCCTATTTTCGACTTTTGACTTTTGACTTTCTATGAAATCATATTGCAAATGGACAAAACATATGCCTTATGGACAAGTAAAAAAAATATATATATATTATTATAATAAAATTTGACAAAAGTATGTTCACACAGTTCACAAGACTTGGGTCTTGACTTGTGTTACATTTGCAATATGAAAAATGATGATGGAGCGCCCTCGCCATCTATTGGATTTGCCATATGGCGTAATCATAGCCTCAAGCACATTACCATAACGCAACGTTTCCTATTCATGAAAATCGCAAATGAAATGAAATAAATATATTCAAACACAAGCTTAGCCTTTTGTTAACAACACTGTCATCTCAGATTTTTTAAATATGCGTTACAGCCAACGCTAGACAAGCATTTGTGTAAGTTTAGCATAGCATAATGCTATGTTAGGCTGTGCTGGCAGCAGGCAACATTTTCACAAAAATAAGAAAAGCAACCCAATTAAATCATTTACCTTTGAAGAACTTCATATGCTTTCAATGAGGAGACTCCCAGTTAGATAGCAAATGTTCCTTTTTTCCAAAAATAATATTTTTGTAGGCGAAAAACATCACGTTTGTTCATCCTGCTTGGCTGAGAAATCGACAGAAAAATACTTCAACTATAAAGCATTAGCATAACGCAACTTTTTCTATTCATGAAAATCGCAAATGAAATGAAATAAATATATTGGCTCACAAGCTTAGCCTTTTGTTAACAACACTGTCATCTCAGATTTTCTAAATATGCTTTTCAACCATAGCTACACAAGCATTTGTGTAAGAGTATTGATAGCTAGTATAGCATTAAGCCTAGCATTCAGCAGGGAACATTTTCACAAAAACAAGAAAAGCATTCAAATAAAATAATTTACTGTTAGAGGAATTCTAAATTCCTATATGTTTTATAGCCAAAATCAAATTCGCACTCTCTCTAGTTCATTAATGAGTTGTAAATTCATTAACTATGCATGAAGTAGATCGAGACCAGTCTTAAAAGCCAGGTAACAGCGTTTATTGCAAGAGAGTACTGAAGCAAAATACAAAGAACCTTACATTTTAAAGAGACAACATAAAATGACATCATCAGTTTCCCACACCCTCTCCGATCCACACAATAGCGCAGTGTTTTCAGGTCCGGAGATGTCTTCTACTCCCCTCATAAACCAAACATTCCAATCTGTCTAAAAGATATCTTCTCCTCCACTAATGGAATATCAAGGACCATTCTTATCTGTCAGAAAATATATATCATCCCTCTCCCTTAAACTTCCCGCAAGGTACAGACAATTAATTCATTTTACTTACATTTTCAGTAACAGCTTAACCAAGAACCCATACATTTCATACCATAACATAATAGTATTAGAATAAATGGTTCTAATTGAAATGTATACATTATTAATAATTTCAACTATAATTTCCTCCAACATTTACCTTTGAAGAACTTCTGATATTTTCAATGACGAGACTCTCAGTTAGATAGCAAATGTTCATTTTTTCCAAAAAAGATTATTTGTGTAAGAGAAATGCAAATGCAAAAAAAAAAATGCAGTCAACACAACGCCAAACTTTTTTCAAAATTAGCTCCATAATATCGACAGAAACATGGCAAACGTTGTTTAGAATCAATCCTCAAGGTGTTTTTCACAATTCTATTCGATGAAAAGTCATTCCTGGCAGTCGATTTCTCATCCGAGGCAAACGGAAAAATACCGCAGCTGGAAATTACGCAATAATTGCGACGGAGGACACCAAGCGACCACCTGGTAGATGTAGTGTCTTATGGTCAATCTTCCAATGATATGCCTACAAATACGTCACAATGCTGCAGACACCTTGGGGAAAACGTGGAAAAGGTAAGCTGACTTCTAGCTCCTCCACAGCCATATAAGGAGTCATTGCCATGAGGCGGTTTCAAAAAATGCGGCACTTCCTGATTGTATTTTTATCTGGTTTTTTTCTATAACATCAGTTCTGTGGCACTCACATACAATATCTCTGCAGTTTTGGAAACGTCAGAGTGTTTTCTTTCCAAAGCTGTCAATTATATGCATAGTCGAGCATCTTTTCGTGACAAAATATCTTGTTTAAAACGGGAACGTTTTTCATCCAAAAAATGTAATAGTGCCCACTATATCCAAGAAGTTAATGAAGCTGCCAGTTGAGGACTTGTGAGCTGTTTCCAGCTACAATAGTAATTTACAACATTAACAATGTCTACACTGTATTTCTGATCAATTTGATGTTATTTTAATGGACAAAACATTTCTAAGTGACCCCAAACGTTTATATATATATATGTGTGTGTGTGTGTGTGTGTGTGTGTGTGTGTGTGTGTGTGTGTGTGTGTGTGTGTGTGTGTGTGTGTGTGTGTGTGTGTGTGTGTGTGTGTGTGTGTGTGTGTGTATTTATATGCATGTACGTACAGTACCAGTCAAAATTTTGGACACATCTACTCTTCCAAGGGTTTTTCTTTACTTTTACTATTTTCTACATTGTAGAATACTAGTGAAGACATCAAAACTATAAAATAACACATGTGGAATCATGTAGTAACCAAAATAGTGTTTAACAAATTCAAATATGTTTTTGATTCTTCAAAGTAGCCACCCTTTGCCTTGATGACAGCTTTGCACACTCTTGGCTTTTTCTAAACCAGCTTCACCTGGAATGCTTTTCCAACAGTTTCGAAGGACTTCCCATATATGCTGAGCACATGTTGGATGCTTTTCCTTCGCTCTGCGGTCCAAAACCATCTCAATTGAGTTGAGGTCAGATCATCTGATGCAGCACTCCATCACTCTCCTTCTTGGTCAAATAGCCCTTACAAAGCCTGGAGGTGTGTTGAATCATTATTTTTTTTATTTTTTTACCTTTATTTAACTAGGCAAGTCAGTTAAGAACAAATTCTTATTTACAATGACGGCCTAGGAACAGTGGGTTAACTGCCTGTTCAGGGGCAGAACGACAGATTTGTACCTTGTCAGCTCGGGGATTTCAACTTGCAACCTTCCGGTTACTAGTCCAACACTGTAACCACTAGGCTACCCTGCCGCCTCATTGTCCTGTTGAAAAAAAAGAATAGTCCCACTAAGCCCAAACCAGATGGGATGGGGTATCGCTGCAGAATGCTGTGGTAACCATGCTGGTTAAGTGTGCCTTGAATTCTAAATAAATCACAGAGTGTCACCAGCAAAGCACCCCCACACCATCACACCTCCTCCTCCATGCTTCAAGGAGTGAACCTCACATGGAGAGATCATCCTTTCCTTTCATCCTTTCACCTACTCTGTGTCTCACTTCATACCACTCAGGAAGGAGACTTGTTCTGTATACTAGAGATGAACGTACTTTGGTGCGAAAAGTGCAAATCAATCGTAGAACAACAGCAAAGGACCTTGTGAAGATGCTGGAGGAAACAGGTATGAAAGTTTCTAAATCCACAGTAAAACAAGCCCTATATCGACATAACCTGAAAGGCCACTCAGCAAGGAAGAAGCTACTGCTCCAAAACCACCATAAAAAAAGCCAGACTACGGTTTGCAACTGCACATGGGGAGAAATATCGTACTTTTTGGAGAAATGTACTCTGGTCTGATGAAACAAAAATAGAACTGTTTGGCCATAATGACCATCGTTATGTTTGGAGGACAAAGGGGGAGGCTTGCAAGCCAAAGAACACCATCCCAACCGTGAAGCACGGGGGTGGCAGCATCATGTTGTGGGTGTGCTTTGCTACAGGAGGGTCTGGCGCACTTCACAAAATAGATGGCCTCATGAGGAATGAAAATTATGTGGATATATTGAGCAACATCTCAAGACATCAGTCAGAAAGTTAAAGCTTGGTCGCAAATGGGTCTTCCAAATGCACAATGACCCCAAGCATACTTCCAAAGCTGTGTCAAAATGGCTTAAGGACAACAAAGTCAAGGTATTGGAGTGGACATCACAATGCCCTGACCTCAATCCTTTAGAAAATGTTTTTGAAGAACTGAAAAAGTGTGTGTGAGCAAGGAGGCCTAGAAACCTGACTCAGTTACCCCAGCTCTGTCAGTAGGAACGGGCCAGAATTCACCCAACTTATTGTGGGAAGCTTGTAGAAGGCTACCCCAAACGTTTGACCCAAGTTAAACAATTTAAAGGCAATGCTACCAAATACTAATTGAGTGTATGTAAACTTCTGACCAACTGGGAATGTGAGGAAAGAAATAAAAGCTGAAATAAATAACTCTCTCTACTATTATTCTGACATTTCACATTCTTAAAATGAAGTGGTGATCCTAACTGACCTAATACAGGGAATTTTTACTTGGTTTAAATGTCAGGAATTGTGAAAATTGAGTTTAAATGTATTTGGTTAAGGTGTATGTAAACTTCCGACTTCAACTGTATCATGGGTATGACAAAAACATTTTTTTTACTGCTTTAATTACATTAAGCAGTTCATAATTGCAATAAGGCACCTCGGGGGGTTGTGTTATATGTCCAATAAACCAAGGGCTGTTCTTATGCACAACACCCAGGTATTTCAGCAGTGCACTACACTATAATGGTAGTACATAGTGACTCTCCACTTTGTCCTATTAAAGCACACTGGCTAATGGAGAATGATGATGTAGTATTTACAGCCACATCCATATATGATTTGGGTTTACCTTACAACATAAATTGATGTCAAATTGATACTTTTATGAGATAAAAATATAGAATTGTACAGTGCACAGCAGTTATCAAATTATATACAGTACCAGTCAAAAGTTTGGACAGATGTTATCATTCCAGGGGTTTTCTTTATTTGTATTATTTTCTACAATTTAGAATAATAGTGAAGACATCAGAACTATGAAATAACACATATGGAATCATGTAGTAACCAAAAAAGTGTTAAACAAATCCAAATATATTATTGATTTTGATTATTCAAAGTAGCCTCCCTTTGCCTTGATGACAGTTTTGCACACTCTTGGAATTCTCTCTATTTCCTTCTTAATGTGTTTGAGACAATCAGGTGTGTTGTGACAAGGTAGGGGTGGTATACAGAAGATAGCCCTATTTTGTAAAAGACCCTTGCCATATTATGGCAAGAACAGCTCAAATAAGCAAAGAGAAATGACAGTCCATCATTACTTTAAGACATGAAGGTTAGTCAATGCAGAAAATGTCAAGAACTTTGAAAGTTTCTTCATGTGCAGTCGCAGAAACCATCAAGCGCAATGATGGAACTGGCTCTCATGAGGACCGCCACAGGAAAGGAAGACCCAGAGTTACCTGCTGCAGAGGATAAGTTAATTAGAGTTACCAGCCTCAGAAATTGCAGCCCAAATAAATGCTTCACAGAGTTCAAGTAACAGACACATCTCAATATCAAATCAAATCAAGGTTTATTTGTCACATGCGGGGGCTCTTTGAGGGCAGGGATGAAAATCTGACATCAACTTTGGGGGGGACAATTACATGAACATTTCTCAAGAGCAATTCCTGAGGGAGACACCAAAAGTAGTGCTGTAACACATAGCCTACGTTGTTATATGTTAAATGTATTTTCATGAATTACTACTACTGGATAATTGATAGGTACAGTAGTTAACTGAAGGGTTGTCCCAACTTTTTCAAATGTTTAAATCATCATAATACTTCTAAGAATAATAATTAGTATAGCAGAATTCCTTATCAGTCCAGTATGCATACAGGTATTTGTATTTACAACCAGCAATTTGGGTGGCAGTGTAGCCTAGTGATTAGAGCATTGGCCTAGTAACTGAAAGGTTGCAAGTCCAAATCCTTGAGCTGACAAGGTACAAATCTGTTATTCTGCCCCTGATCAAGGCAGTTAACCCACTGTTCCTAAGCCATTATTGAAAAGAAGAATTAGTTCTTAACTGACTTGCCTAGTACATTTTAAAAAGGCCAATATCTTTACAAGAACAAAATGCTCAAAATAAGTACAGTTCTAAAAGTGAAAGGACTACTTCAATGACTAACCAAAATATCTGTCAAAAAAAAAAAGTATTTATTGTACAGTCAGTGTCTCAACTCTTTAAACAGCAGCTATGGACAAGTATGCCATTTTAAATAAAATTACAAAATAAACAATTAGTAAGTGTACTGTCATGTACTAAAAACTGAAAACTACTAATCAAAATAACAAATATCATACTATACAGCAGGGGTTCTCAAACAGGGGTCCCTGGTGTAATTGCAAGGGGTCCGTGAAATGAAAAAAAGTGTAATGAACGTATTCAGCGCCACAAGGATTCCAGCAACTTTACATATAATATAGAGGGGGTAGGGGTCCCCGAGGACAACTCTAAACCTTGCCCGCCATGCCTAAAAATATGCAGGGGTTCCAGTACCCAAAAAAGGTTGAGAACCACTGCTATACACACTACTGAACAAAATAAACAAACATATGTTTGTGGGTTTCAATGGATCCAACAAATTGTTAGCAGATATTTTCCCTCGAGACTGTCCAGCCTGTCTTTATGTACATTTGAGACAACTACGCCGTTCAGTCTCTCTTGGCCCATGCTAGCCAAGTCTTTAACCTGCGGAGTGCACTGAAACTCCTCTCAGCCTCACATGAAGACACAGGCACCCCAAACAAAATTCTGATCAGCACCTCAACTTGGTCAACCAACCCCTGCACCTCCACTGGAAGCCTCCTGAGGACCTCTGCTGCTACAGGGGTATTTGTTGCAAAAGAGCGGCAACTGCACTGAAAGAGAATCTATGTTCAGCTCAGGGTACTGTTCTAGAGACTCATCCAAGTCCCCGGTGAGAAGCGCTCTTTCAACTTTTGCAGGACATTTAGACTGTCCTGGTCAAAACGGTCGCCAAACTGAACCTCCACACCATCCAACACTTTAAAATAATTCTGCCCTAGTGATCCACTGCTTTGCCAGCAAATCATCTTGAGTGTGATTTAGCGGTGGGTTTTGGGAGTTGATTGATGTGCTGTGAATTTTTCAATGGCTTTTCTCCAGTTCCTAAAACCATATCACCTCCACCCTACCTGACACCCTAGACCCACTCCAATTTGCTTACCGCCCAAATAGGTCCACAGACGATGCAATCTCAACCACACTGCACACTGCCCTAACCCATCTGAAAAGAGGAATACCTATGTGAGAATGCTGTTCATCGACTACAGCTCGGCATTTAACACCATAGTGCCCTACAAGCTTGTCATCAAGCTCGAGACCCTGGGTCTCGACCCCGCCCTGTGCAACTGGGTACTGGACTTCCTGAGGGGCCGCCCCCTGGTGGTGAGGGTAGGCAACAACATCTCCTCCCCGCTGATCTTCAACACTGGGGCCCCACAAGGGTGCGTTCTGAGCCCTCTCCTGTACTCCCTGTTCACCCACGACTGCGTGGCCACGCACGCCTCCAACTCAATCATCAAGTTTGCGGACGACACAACAGTGGTAGGCTTGATTACCAACAACGACGATACGGCCTACAGGGAGGAGGTGAGGGCCCTCGGAGTGTGGTGTCAGGAAAATAACCTCACACTCAACGTCAACAAAACTAAGGAGATGATTGTGGACTTCAGGAAACAGCAGAGGGAACACCCCCCTATCCACATCGATGGAACAGTAGTGGAGAGGGTAGCAAGTTTTAAGTTCCTTGGCATACACATCACAGACAAACTGAATTGGTCCACTCACACAGACAGCATCGTGAAGAAGGCGCAGCAGCGCCTCTTCAACCTCAGGAGGCTGAAGAAATTCGGCTTGTCACCAAAAGCACTCACAAACTTCTACAGATGCACAATCGAGAGCATCCTGGCGGGCTGTATCACCGCCTGGTACGGCAACTGCTCCGCCCTCAACCATAAGGCTCTCCAGAGGGTAGTGAGGTCTGCACAACGCATCACCGGGGGCAAACTACCTGCCCTCCAGGACACCTACACCACCCGATGTTACAGGAAGGCCATAAAGATCATCAAGGACATCAACCACCCGAGCCACTGCCTGTTCACCCCGCTATCATCCAGAAGGCGAGGTCAGTACAGGTGCATCAAAGCTGGGACCGAGAGACTGAAAAACAGCTTCTATCTCAAGGCCATCAGACTGTTAAACAGCCACCACTAACATTGAGTGGCTGCTGCCAACACACTGACAATGACACTGACTCAACTCCAGCCACTTTAATAATGGGAATTGATGGGAAATGATGTAAATATATCACTAGCCACTTTAAACAATGCTACCTTACTTACCCTACATTATTCATCTCATATGCATACGTATATACTGTACTCTATATCATCGACTGCATCCTTATGTAATACATGTATCACTAGCCACTTTAACTATGCCACTTTGTTTACATACTCATCTCATATGTATATACTGTACTTGATATCATCTACTGTATCTTGACTATGCTGCTCTGTACCATCACTCATTCATATATCCTTATGTACATATTCTTTATCCCCTTACACTGTGTATAAGACAGTAGTTTTGGAATTGTTAGTTAGATTACTTGTTGGTTATTACTGCATTGTCGGAACTAGAAGCACAAGTATTTCGCTACACTCGCATTAACATCTGCTAACCACAAATAAAATTTGATTTGATTTGATTTGAATATAATTGATCCAGTCCACATTCTTATTGAGAGTGGACCACCAGAAAATACTTGACTCTAATCCTGCTAGGATCTGATTTCTTGCTTTGAACTCGTTGAAACATGTTGGTATTACAGACTCAAACAGGTACATGTTTAAAAAATCAGTGAAGACATCTGCCAGTTGGTCAGCACATGCCCGGAGCAAACGTCCTGGTAATCTGTCTGGCCCCGCGGCCTTGTGAATGTTGACCTGTTTAAAGGTCTTACTCAAGTTGGCTACGGAGAGCGTGATCACACAATCGTCCGGAACAGCTGATGCTCTCATGCATGCCTTGAAGCAAGCAAATTTAGCTTGTCTGGTAGGCTCGTGTCACTGGGAAGCTCACGGTTGTGCTCCCCTTTGTAGTCTGTAATAGTTTGCAAGCCCCGCCACATAAGACGCGCGTCGAAGCCGGTGTAGTACGATTCAATCTTAGCCCTGTATTGGTGCTTTGCCTGTTTGATGGTTCGTCGGAAGGCATAGCAGGATTTCTTATAAGCTTCTGGGTTAGAGACCCACACCTTGAAAGCGGCAGCTCTACCCTTTAGCTCAGTGCAAATGTTGCCTGTAATCCATGGCTTCAGGTTGGGGTATGTACTGTGGGGACGACGTCCTCGATGCACTTATTTTTTGGAATTTTGCCCCTTTTTCTCCCCAATTTCGTGGTATCCAATTGTTTTAGTAGCTACTATCTTGTATCATCTCTACAACTCCCGTACGGGCTCGGGAGAGACGAAGGTTGAAAGTCATGCGTCCTCCGATACACAACCTTCTTAACCATCCAACCCTGAAGCCAGCCGCACCAATGTGTCGGAGGAAACACCGTGCACCTGGCAACCTTGGTTAGCACGCACTGCGCCCGGCCCGCCATAGGAGTCGCTGATGCACGATGAGACAAGGATTTCCCTACCGGGCAAACCCTCTCTAACCCAGATGACGCTAGACCAATTGTGCGTCGCCCCACGGACCTCCCGGTCACAGCCGGTTACGACAGAGACTGAGCGCGAACCCAGAGTCTCTGGTGGCACAGCTGGCGCTGCAGTACAGCGCCCTTAACCACCTTAGCCACCCGGGAGGCCCCCTCGATGCACTTATTGATAAAGCCAGTGACTGATGTGGTGTACTCCTCGATGCCATCGGAAGAATCACGGAACATGTTCCAGTCTGTGATAGTAAAACAGTCCTGTAGTTTAGCCTCTGTTTCATCTGACCACTTTTTTATAGGCCGAGTCACTGGTGCTTCCTGCTTTCATTTTTGCTTGTAAGCAGGAATCAGGAGGATAGAATTGTGGTCAGATTTACCAAATGGAGGGCGAGAGAGAGCTTTGTACGCATCTCTGTGTGTAGAGTACAGGTGATCAAAAAAATAATAATCTCTGGTTGCGCATTTAACATGTTGAAACTGATTTAAGTTTCCCTGCATTAAAGTCCCCGGCCACTAGGAGCGCCGCCTCTGTGTGAGCGGTTTCCTGTTTGCTTATTTCCTTATACAGCTTACTGAGTGCGGTCTTAGTGCCAGCATTAGTCTGTGGTGGTAAATAAACAGCCACGAAAAGTATAGCTGAAAACTCTATTGGCAAATAGGGTGGTCTACAGTTCATCATAAGATACTCAACTTCAGGCGAGCAAAATCTAGAGACTTAGATTTCGTGTACCAGATGTTGTTTACAAATATGTACAGATCGCCCCCCCCCCCCCCCCCCCCCCTTGCCTTACCGGAGTGTGCTGTTCTATCTAGCAGCGTATATCCCGCTAGCTGAATATCCATGTCATTGTTCAGCCACGATTCCGTGAAACATAAGATGTTACAGTTTTTGATGTCCCGTTGGTAGGATGTTTGTGATCGTACCTCGTCTAATTTATTGTCCAATGATTGTACGTTGGCAAGTGATATTGACGGTAACGGCAGCTTTCCCACTCGCCTTCTGCGGATCCTTATGAGGCACCCCGCTCTGTGTCCTCTGTACCTGCATCTCTTTCTTTTGCCAATGACGGGGATGTTGACCTTGTCGGGTGTTCGAAGTACGTCCTGTGCATTCAGGAGGATGTTCCCTAAGTAACATATAGGTCATTGGGATAACAGTTATAAGCTCAGGTACTGCTGGGATTCATACCCAGGGTCTCCTGTATACAAGACAGGTGCTTTCACCAGCTAACTCACAGTTACCAACACATCTGCAATGCAGTTTGGCAAGCCCACTCTTTGAAGGAGGTGGATGGCAGTTGGCTCAAATGTGTCAATTGCAATCTACAAAACTTGAAGAGTAATGTGGAAGTAATCTGGAAGTATAAGATTGTCCTTCGAATGCCACAATAAAAACAATTGATCGTTTTTGCCTATTTTACATATGTCCTATCTGTGCTTTGAATTCAAAACAGTTAACACAAACTAAGCTAGCAGTGTTATTAAAAGTTCAATAGAAAAATGCCTTCGAATAACCTATAATTCTTGTTCTCAGATTGTTAATAAAACCTCCCAGGAAAAATTTTAGGGAACCAAACAAAATATTTCTCAGAACCTCCCTGCATTCTGTTCCCAGAACAGGCTACATTTGTTTAAAAAACATTCAATTTTAACGGTCAGGAAACTTATGGCTACGTTCCCAGAACCAATGGAAAACCAAAATCATACACTCCAGCAACTTCCAAGGAACCAAATGTGCTAGCTGAGTAAAGTTTCTTACATTCATTGTCCTTCAAATCTCTACAACCCATCCCTGTTTTACATGAATTAAACAACATTTATTAATATCTGAATTATCTTAAACTTCCACATTAATCTTTAAGTTTCATAGAGCGCAATAAACACAGTTGAGCCAACTTGGATTTAATTTTCCAAACATATAGCCTACAGATCAATGAAAGGTACATAATGATAGGTTCCAAGACAAATTGCACAATTCTATCCATCAGAGTAAGCTACTGTTGTATGCTAATTTATTTTCTAGCCACGGGCATGCTGCATATCACTAAACAACAATAAATTGTTGATGTGGTTCTGCCAAATTATTAAATTTATTGATTTTTAAAATAGTAGGTGTTTTTTGTAATGATTTAAGTGACCATTGTGCTGTTGTTGCTGTTAGAAATACTAAGGTTCCTAAGACAAACCCACGTTTTATTCGTAATAGAAATTTGTTTTAAATTTGTTTTAATGAGCAGGCTTTCTTTAATGATTTGTTTTATTTTGACTGGAGTAAGATTGAGCTTATCCCTGATGTGGAAACTGCCTAGAAATTATTTCATTATGTTTTTTTCCAAATAGTAAACAAACATGCCCCATTCCGCAGGTTCAGGGTTAAAGGGCGGGATAATCCATGGTTTTCTTCTGAACTGTCTTGTATTATTCACATGTTAAATTGTCTGTCTTTAATGGTGTGCCCCAAGGCTCTGTACTTGGTCCTCTCTTATTCACTATTTATATAAATGATTTAGACAAAAATGTCCAAAATGCACAACTTCATTTTTATGCTGATGATACTGTTATTTACTGTTGTGCCTCGTCTCTTACAAAAGCTTTCCAGAACTTGCTAACTGCTTTTTATACTGTTCAACATACCTTGTGTAAATTGAAGCTTATCCTCAATACTGACAAATCTAAACTAATGGTGTTTTCTAAAGCAAGAAATAGACCTCTGAACCTTTTACCTATTACTACCTGTCAGGGCAAGGAGATTGAGGTTGTAACCTCATATAAATATATTGGAATTTTAATTGATGACGTCCTCTCTTTTAAATTGCATATTCCACAACTTACAAAAAAATTGAAGCTGAAAATGGGATTTTATTTTAGGAACAAGGCTTGTTTTTCTTTTGTAGCCAGATGGAGTCTAGTATCAGCTATATTTATGCCTTTACTAGACTATGGGGATATTTTGTATATGAATGCTTCCGCTCAGTGTTTGAGATCAATTGACACCCTTTACTATGGCACTTTGAGATTTATTTTAAACTACAAAACCCTTATGCACCACTGCACTTGTATACCAGGGTTGGCTGGCCTTCTCTAGTCACTCGTAGGCTCAGGCACTGGTATACTTTTATTTACAAAGCCATTTTGGGTTTACTACCTATTTATTTGGGAATTTTTATTGTTCAGAAATGTGGTGGGTACTCTCTTCGTTCGCTGGACTTTATCCTGCTAACTGTTCCAAATGTCTGAACTGAATTTGGTAAAAGGGCTTTTATGTACTCTGCGCCATCGTCTTGGAACGCCTTACAAAATACTTTTATTAAACTGGAAGAACTTGTCCCGGTTGGTATTTTTAAATCACTGATGAATGATCTTGATACTGATTCCCTGACCTGTCAATGTTTTTAATTGGCTGTTTTTGATTTTGTTATACTCTTGTGAATTTTATGGTTTTTACTAGATTACTTGTAGTTTTTCATGTTGTTTGTCTGTAATTTCTGTAATGACTTGGTGCTGCCTATCTTGGCCAGGACACTCTTGAAAAAGAGATTTTAAATCTCAATGAGCCCTTCCTGGTTAAATAAAGGTTAAATAAAATAAATAAATAAATAAAATAAAGATGCATTCAATTGACAATTTACAGGCATGCCCAATTTAGGCATACTTTTTTAACAATGTGCTCCAAAGGTATAACTTGAAATAACATGATGTAGATAATTAAAGATGAAAGTTCATTTTTTAGCCTAGTGCTTTGTGGAATTTAGGCATATCATGTGAAATAGGCTGTCACGCCCTGACCTTAGTTATCTTTGTTATTTTGGTTAGGTCATGGTGTGATGAGGGTGGTATGTGTCGTTTTTGTACTGTCTAGGGGGTTTTGTATGTCTAGGGGTTTTTGTATATCTAGGTGTTTATATGTCTATGGTTGCCAAGATTGGTTCCCAATCAGAGGCAGCTGTTTATCGTTGTCTCTGATTGGGGACCATATTTAAGTAGCCATATTCCTTGGGTATTTTGTGGGTTATTGTCTATGTGTAGTTGCCTGTCAGCACTTGTGTCTTATAGCTTCACAGTCGTTTTGTATACTTTGTTCAGTGTTTCTCTTTCATTAAAGAAGAATGTATTCTTATCACGCTGCGCCTTGGTCTCCACGTTATGACGAACGTGACAGAATAACCCACCAAACCAGGACCAAGCAGCATGAAAGGGAGGAACAGAGCTTTGTGGAAAAATGGACCTGGGACGAAATACTGGATGGTAAAGGATCCTGGACGTGGGAGGAGATTTTGGCAGGAGAGGCTCGCCTACCATGGAGGTAGGTGGGAACTGCGCAAGAGGAACAGCGAAGTAAGAGAGGACAGCAAAAATGTCGGAGGTAGGCCACAGAAACCCCAAGAACATTTGGGGGGCACATGACATGTTGGTTTGGCGTAGTATGTACGGCATTCGCCCTGAGCGTGTTAACTGTCCGATGCCACCTATGTTGTACTCATCCTGAAACGTGTTAAAGTTCCGGAACAATTGATTCCGGCTATACACACCAGGTCTCCAGTGTACCTTCACAACCCGGTGTGTTCGGTTCCTACTCTTCGCACTCTTCCTCCAGTGTGCCTTCAGGGTCCAGTATGCCCTGTTCTTTGTTCAGTGTTTCTTTCATTAAAGAAGAATGTATTCTTATCACGCTGCGCCTTGGTCTCCTTGTTATGATGAACGTGACATTGGCCTTGTGAAGTCATTGTCAAGTAAGCAAGAGATACTGTTGCATGTAGGTCTAGATTATTTATGGGTTGATCATATATAAATATCAAAACATTCTTTTATGGATTGATCATATAGCCAGGAGTAAAATCAACTCTTAAACATTTATCTCAGCTGGTAATCACAACATTTTGAGTGTGAAGGAAAGACTGTGATGCTCATTGACGTTGCTGCAAATGATGGGGAAAAAACAATTGTGATTTTAACAACTCAAAAGCAATTCCATGTGGTGCAGGAACCACTGACTGACTCGCTACCTTTTTCTATTATTAAGACACCCGCTGGTAACTCTTGTCTGGTTAGGACAGCTCATGAGGTCGCCTAAATTACTGTCAACTAGGTGGGACTAATGACTAAAGAGGATTCAAATGTCTCTATTCTTAGAATTTTCTACTCAGATGCTTTGTGGATAATGGCCCGAAATGTACATAGTTATTTTCACAAGCTCGCAATAACAATGTTCTTAAACATAGGTCTGAAACACCAGAATGTAACACATTGATTGATTACATAAGTATATACTGCATTGCCTTTACGGTGTGTACCCTTTAGGGTATGGTTTTGTTATTAAAATGAAATTTCTTTATCCAGTGTATATATATATACCAGCATTTATAGTACTGACAAGGAGCTAAATACTTTTGTTCTTATATCAGTTTGAATTTCATTCAAGAGTACATAATTAGTTTTTGCTTGGCAATGCCCGATAACTGGTCAATGTCTCCGGATCACCTCCAAAGCTGTATCCAAATCCACCAGATGATGCTGAGCCACAAATGATTAGATCCATCTGGCTTGAACAACCACTGCCTGAGCCCAGTGACGCAAAAGTGGACAACCATATCAGGTTCAGACTATCACCATGTCTTTCTGTCCCTTCAGTATGGGAGGTTGCTTTATCTATTGAGTTTAGTCGGTCGGTCGGTCGGTCTGCCAGCCATCAGAGGATTCAGTCAGAGGCCCTGCATAGTCACTATCTGACACCTACAGAAACAGTTTACAGTACACTCCTAGTGGTGGATCCTGGGAAACTGAGTCCTACAAGCTGTTTTTCTCAGTGGCAGTGGAGCTGGTAGTGCCGGAGCTGGTGGCGCCGGTGCATTCTGCAGTTTCTGTGCTGCGGGGGAAGTAGACGGTGGTCTTGTGTTCTTCGTAGGTGTCGATGTGTTTGAGGTGCACCACCATGTGCAGCGCGTAGGCCAGGACCAGGAGAAGGATTAGAGAGGTGATCAGACCCATGAGGATAGCTGGGGTGAAGAACGTAGCGCAATCACTGGCTGAGCCAAACTTGTTGGACAGCACATTAAACGATTGTATCTGTCGAGCAAAGAGAAATATAAAGGTGAGATGTTTGAGTAAAGTAAACGATGCAACAAAGTAGGGCTGTAACGAAATCAGTATTGCAAATCAGAAGCAGACAACTTTTTGGTCCTTAAAAAACATGCTGTATGTAACATATCATCAAAGCATCCAACCAAAATATATTGGAGATTTTTTAAAACGGGGTGCAAGGAAGTGTGAATCTAAACAGTGAAGTTAGGTAAGTCGGAAGCTTGTGCAGCAGGGCTTTGGAAACGAGTGTAATGATGTGATCTACGTGACTTCAAAAAGGTTTAGCCAACCTTTTGGTAAAGAATGCAGTCTCCTGTGATCAAGGGGACTCATTCGATTATAGAACCATCCAATGAGCCAATCTTACGTGAATTTGAAAACATGTATTTAAGCATGAGTTTTATATCAGTAAGGGCTTCCTGTACAGCTGCAAAATCGGGCTATAGCCTTATCACAGCCAGGTCAGCAGTAGGGGAAATTGCATACATAATATTATCCCCTGCATATTGATTACATTTAAACATTTTAACAGATTGATCAATAGCATTTATATAAATAGCGAAAAGAGCAGGGCCTAGTATCGACCCATGTGGAACACCTTAAGAAATTCAGACTTAACCTCATCAATCACGATGGCCTGAGTTCTGTCACGAAGATAATCATGAAACCATGAGCAGGAGTCAGAGCCCAGACCAATCGAGGACAACTTGTTCAATAAAATAGCATGATCAACAGTATCAAACGCTTCTGAAGGATCCACAAACAAGGCAACACAATTAATTTTAGCGTCTAAAGTACTGACAATATCATTAACTACTAATGTGGTGACAGTGCTATGCCCTGGCCTAAACCCAGATTGATTTATATTCATAATACCATGCTCAGATAAATAATAGTGAAGTTGCTTTTTTACCAAAGATTTGAGAATCTTAGACAGACATGGAGGCCTGGAGATTGGATGATAATTATCAAGATCACTATCATCTCTGCCCTTATGGAGTGGCGGCACTGTTTTCCATACTTTTGGAATTTTTCCTGATAATGTTAGATTTAAGATATAGGTTACTGAGCCAGCAATGAGGGGGGCAGCTCACTTGAGCAGATCCAGTTCCATTTGGTCAGCCCCTGTGGATTTCTTTATCTATAGCAAGAAATCCTTTAGACAAATCTGACCGTGACTCCATCTTGTTGCTCCCCTAAAGGCAGAAACTAAAACAGGAAGCGCCCATGCTTAGGTTTATCCAACGCTGGTCTGACCAATCGGATTCCACGCTTCAAGATTGCTTCAATCACGTGGACTGGGATATGTTTCAGGTAACCTCAGATAATAACATTGACGTATACACTGACTCGGTGAGCGAGTTTATAAAGCCTTCCCTAACCAGAAACCGTGGATTAATGGCAGCATTCGTGCAAAACTGAAAGCACGTACCACCGGATTTAATCATGACAAGGTGACTGAACATATGGCCGAACTACAGTGTAGTTATTCCCTCTGTAACGCAATCAAAGTGTCAGTATAGAGACCATGTGGAGTCGCAATTCAATGGCTCAAACATGAGATGCACAGTGCCTTGCGAAAGTATTCGGCCCCCTTGAACTTTGCGACCTTTTGCCACATTTCAGGCTTCAAACATAAAGATATAAAACTGTATTTTTTTGTGAAGAATCAACAACAAGTGGGACACAATCATGAAGTGGAACGACATTTATTGGATATTTCAAACTTTTTTAACAAATCAAAAACTGAAAAATTTAACGTGCAAAATTATTCAGCCCCCTTAAGTTAATACTTTGTAGCGCCACCTTTTGCTGCGATTACAGCTGTAAGTCGCTTGGGGTATGTCTCTATCAGTTTTGCACATCGAGAGACTGAACATTTTTCCCATTCCTCCTTGCAAAACAGCTCGAGCTCAGTGAGGTTGGATGGAGAGCATTTGTGAACAGCAGTTTT
The DNA here is from genome assembly GCF_002021735.2 of Oncorhynchus kisutch. Taxonomy (NCBI): domain Eukaryota; kingdom Metazoa; phylum Chordata; class Actinopteri; order Salmoniformes; family Salmonidae; genus Oncorhynchus; species Oncorhynchus kisutch. The sequence continues at coordinate 12,231,741 of NC_034174.2, read as the reverse complement.
CAGTTCTTTCCACAGATTCTCGATTGGATCCAGGTCTGGACTTTGACTTGGCCATTCTAACACCTGGATATGTTTATTTTTGAACCATTCCATTGTAGATTTTGCTTTATGTTTTGGATCATTGTCTTGTTGGAAGACAAATCTCTGTCCCAGTCTCAGGTCTTTTGCAGACTCCATCAGGTTTTCTTCCAGAATGGTCCTGTATTTGGCTCCATCCATTTTCCCATCAATTTTAACCATCTTCCCTGTCCCTGCTGAAGAAAAGCAGGCCCAAACCATGATGCTGCCACCACCATGTTTGACAGTGGGGATGGTGTGTTCAGGGTGATGAGCTGTGTTGCTTTTACGCCAAACATAACGTTTTGCATTGTTGCCAAAAAGTTCAATTTTGGTTTCATCTGACCAGAGCACCTTCTTCCACATGTTTGGTGTGTCTCCCAGGTGGCTTGTGGCAAACTTTAAAAGACACTTTTTATGGATATCTTTAAGAAATGGCTTTCTTCTTGCCACTCTTTCATAAAGGCCAGATTTGTGCAATATACGACTGATTGTTGTCCTATGGACAGAGTCTCCCACCTCAGCTGTAGATCTCTGCAGTTCATCCAGAGTGATCATGGGCCTCTTGGCTGCATCTCTGATCAGTCTTCTCCTTGTATGAGCTGAAAGTTTAGAGGGACGGCCAGGTCTTGGTAGATTTGCAGTGGTCTGATACTCCTTCCATTTCAATATTATCGCTTGCACAGTGCTCCTTGGGATGTTTAAAGCTTGGGAAATATTTTTGTATCCAAATCCGGCTTTAAACTTCTTCACAACAGTATCTCGGACCTGCCTGGTGTGTTCCTTGTTCTCCATGATGCTCTCTGCGCTTTTAACGGACCTCTGAGACTATCACAGTGCAGGTGCATTTATACGGAGACGTGATTACACACAGGTGGATTGTATTTATCATCATTAGTCATTTAGGTCAACATTGGATCATTCAGAGACCTCTCTGAACTTCTGGAGAGAGTTTGCTGCACTGAAAGTAAAGGGGCTGAATAATTTTGCACGCCCAATTTTTCAGTTTTTGATTTGTTAAAAAGTTTGAAATATCCAATAAATGTCGTTCCACTTCATGATTGTGTCCCACTTGTTGATTATTCACAAAAAAATACAGTTTTATATCTTTATGTTTGAAGCCTGAAATGTGGCAAAAGGTCGCAAAGTTCAAGGGGGCCGAATACTTTCGCAAGGCACTGTATGTGGCAGAGTCTACAGACAATCACGGACTACAAAAAGAAAACTAGTCCCGTCGCGGACATCGGCGTCTTGCTTCCAGACAAATTAAACAACTTATTTTGCGCGCTTTGAGGACAGTGCCACCGACAAGGTTCACTACCAAAGACTGTGGGCTCTCCTTCTCATGGCCGACGTGAGTAAAACATTTAAACGTGTTAACCCTCGCAAGGCTGCCGGCCCAGACGGCATCCCTAGCCGCGTCCTCAGAGCATGCGCAGACCAGCTGGCTGGTGTGTTTACGGACATGTTCAATCAATCCCAATCCCAGTATGCTGTCCCCACATGCTTCAAGATGGCCACCATTGTTCCTGTTCCCAAAAAACTAAGGTAACTGAACTAAATGACTATTGCCCCATAGCACTCACTTCTGTCATTATGAAGTGCTTTGAGAGACTAGTCAAGGATCATATCACCTCCACCGTACCTGTCACTCTCTAGACCCACTTCAATTTGCTTACCGCCCCAATAGGTCCACAGATGATGCAGTCGCCATCACACTGCACACTGCCCTATCCCATCTGGACAAGAGGAATACATATGTATGAATGCTGTTCATTGACTACACATTCAACACCCTCCAAATTCATCATTAAGCTTGAGACCCTGGGTCTCGACCCCGCCCCGTGCAACTGGGTCCTGGACTTCCTGACGGGTCGCCCCCAGGTGCTGAAGGTAGGAAACAACTTCTCCACTCCACTGATCCTCAACACTGGGGCCCCACAAGGGTGTGTTCTCAGCCCCCTCCTGTACTCCCTGTTCACCCACGACTGTGTGGCCATGCACACCTCCAACTCCATCATCAAGTTTGCAGACGACACAACAGTGGTAGGCTTGTCAGGAAAATAACCTCTCACTCATTGTCAGCAAAACAAAAGAGATGATCGTGGACTTCAGGAAACAGTAAAGGGAGCACCCTCCTATCCACATCGACGGGACAGCAGTGGAGAAGGTGGAAAGTTTTAAGTGTACACATCACCGACAAACTGAAATGGTCCACACACACAGACAGTGTGGTGAAGAAGGCGAAACAGTGCCTCTTCAACCTCAGGAGGCTGGAAAAATGTGGCTTGTCCCTGAAAACCCTCACCAACTTTTACATGTGCACAATTGAGAGCATCCTGTCGGGCTGTATCACAATGCATCACCGGGGACAAACTACCTGCCCTCCAGGACACCTACAACACCCGATGTCACAGGAAGGCAAAAAAGATAATCAAGGACAATAACCACCCGAGCCACTGCCTGTTCACCGCACTTCCATCCAGAAGGCGAGGTCAGTACAGGTGCATCAAAGCTGGGACAGAGAGATTGAAAAACAGCTTCTATCTTAAGGCCATCAGATTGTTAAACAGCCACCACTAGCACAGAGAGGCGGCTGCCTACCTACAGACTTGATATCATTGGCCACTTTAATAATGCCATTTTAAGAATGTTTATATATCTCGCATTAATCATCTCATATGTGTATAATGTATACTGTATCCATCACTATCTATTCTTTACTATCTATTGCATCTTAGCCACTCTGTCACTGCTCATCCATATATTTTATACTTATATATTCTTATCACATTCCTTTACTTGATTGTGTGTATTGGTTTTGTTGTGGAATTTTAGATATTACCAGTCAGATACTGCTGCACTGTCGGATCTAGAAGCATAATTAATTTGCTACACTCACAATAACATCTGCTAACCATGTGTTTGTGACCAATAACATTTGATTTGATTTGAAGTATGGAATCAAGGATGTATTTTTCTGTGAATTGCCGAAATGCAATAACTTGACTACCATTTTCTGAGTTAATCTGCAAAATGTCAGAATCAACATTAAGCCCACTCTTAGATATAGTAGGGTTAGACGCTCTTTGAAAAAGATAGCCCGCTGAAATAAAATGGCAATTAAATGCATCAATGATGGCATTTTTGTCCGTAATGGGACCAGAATTAATTTGCTGGGGCAGAGAGTAGGAAGTGCAACCCTTTAGAGATATGACAGTGTTCGAGAATTTTGCCAGATTCCCTTTACAATCGTAGAGTGGTTACATAATAATCCGATTTAGCCTTTCTGATTAGTCTTCCACATTGATTCCTCAGTTGACTAAAAGATTGCCAATCTCGGCCTAAGCCTGTGTTCCTGGCCTTGACCCAGGCAACATTTGTTTTGTGAATGACTTTGGATAATTCAGGAGTGAACCAGGCATTCGATCTACCTTTACTGTCATAGTTTTGAAGGGGCATGATTATCTACAATAGTATTGAAGACATTTGCAAAAAAGCTTAAAGCTAAATCAGGTTAAGGGATAGCTGAGATACAATCAAAGTCACTAAAATAACAATTATGTAAAAAAAAAATGCTTTTTTAAATGTCCTCTTAGTGATGACACGAGGCTTAGATTTATGCATTCTCATATCTCTGACACAGACAACTGGCCAACGGTCACTAAAATCCAGTGAGAGAACCCCACTATCAACATATTTATCTGGAGTATTCGTCAAAATAAGATCAATCAGGGTAGATTTCGATGGATGTTTAGGATTGGGCAGTGTAGGCTCAGTTATCATCTGAGACAGCTTTAGGATTGGGCTGTGTAGGCTCAGTTATCTGCTGAGACAGGTTTAGCTCAGAGCAAATATCTTTTAGCGTATCTGACAATATTAGAATCTCCCAAAATGAATAGTTCATATTTACCATACTTAGATAGCAATTCAGATAAATTGTTAAGAGAACATGAAGCCGAGAGGGGCGATACACTCCTACTAGTTTCAGCTGGTCATTATGACTAAGGCCCACATTAAGAACAAGATAACCTAAATGCTTAGGGACAGAGGAAGCACAGCTGGTTATTAGGACCAAGGACAACATTAAGAACAACACAATCAAAATGCTTAGGGACAGATGTAGCAAGAGTTACAAAAACATTTGAATGGTCAATATGGCAACCCCCCCACCTCTTCCTGTTCTGTCCCATCTGTAATCATTATAACCAGATAGACACATCAGAGTCCTGCACAGAATTATTTCAGAAATTACCAGAATGTCCACATTGGATTGAGAAGCCAGAATTAAAATAAAATAAATCTTTGAAATCAAAGTTCTGGAATTTACATGAGCTAATCCTAGACCGCAGCTGCCGGATTTCAGGTCAGATGGAGTCTAATACAAGCATGCTATGATCAGTAGGTAACCCCTTGTTTGAAAATACCATGGGATTGGTTTGAATTGGTATAGGTACAAGATTGTCTAGAACCATTGGGTCTATGCCTCGAGTGAGGACATGGGTTAAAAATAAGAGTCAATGAGGGTTGTCTGTGGCGGGCCTGCAGTATGATGACAATGCTGATAATTTATGGTTGTCTCAGCGCAGCATATAAAGGATATGATATACTTTTTTAATCTGGTGGATTTTTTCTTTAAAAAACCAAACATGAATCTTTCTGGGTTCATACACAAACACAATAAAAAAAACAATACAATAAATAACAAGGTATTGTTATGGTATAAAAAAAATTGTGCCATCTAGAGGTATAACTAGGAACTGCCCTGTGTTATGACCAGTTGAATAAAGCCACACTCAAGATGCAGTTCTGTTTACAGATCTTTCATTATTATTTTACCAAAAGGTTTTAAGAAACAATACAAGTTATCCAGTTATCCATTATAATTCATCAGGAGTAGCTGCCGGGTTCCAACAGAACCCTCAGAACATGCTCCCCTATTAAAACGTGCCTCGCCCTCCTGCCATAAAACGATGCCTCCCCGTAAAAACAATGCATGCCAACCTGGAAGTCTGTGAAGGTGATGTGCCAGTTTGCAGAGTTGTCTGTGATGGAGCTGGGTACGAGCAGCGTGTCGTACTTCTGCAGACTGCTGACGTGCTGACAGTGGTAGGAGTGGGTACTAGGAGCGTAAACATCGGTGGCGTTGAACGTTGCCTCATGGGTCCAGTTGTAGTGGATGTGTACGCTGTCCAGAGTGAACCAGTTCTGCCCTGCCGACTCATAGAATGTGTTGGACATTTGTAGTCTGTTGGAACAGTGCATACATTGATTACACAATTACATTTGAGTAATTTAGCAGATGCTCTTATCAAGAGAGACTTACAGTCAGTGTACAGTACAATAAATAAATATCACAACCAAAATGGACCCCGCACAATATACTTCAGACCAAGTGTTTTTATTTACCTACATGTGACCTGACCAGGAAAACCATGGGCCTATCTATTATTTGTAAAATGGTCCTTATAGCCTAGCACTGGCTATAAAAATGAATGAAGAGACAAACCTAATTGCAAGTCCTCTCAAGTCCTCCACATCTCCGAAACGTAGTACAAGCCTGGTGGAAAAATAAGGTTCAATAGTACTGTCGAATTAATTAATCAATTAATTTAAAAAAAAATTGTGTCAAATTGCCAGTTGGCAACCCATCCCTTAAGGGATTAATTGACACGTAAACAAACATTACAATAATTCCCTCTGATAATTTAGTGATGATTCTTCTTCCAGAGTTCTCTGTCATTACTTAATCCTTCAAAAATGGAGGATAGCGAGGAAGAGTAATGTATCGGGAAATGCAGGAGGAATATCTACAGCCGCAAAGCAGACATACGTAGCTTTGTCTTTGCTGCACATAGAGCCTTTGGTGTCCACTGGTGCATCGGGGCCGAAGGCCTTCTCTGTGAGATCCACTAAGGTGCTGTTCCTGAACCTGATGGCAAGCTTCCTGGCCCTAAACAGGATACATGTTTTGCTGTTGTAAACCACGCTCAGAGGAGAGTAAGGAAGAATGCTGGATGTCTGCAGTAGCCTCCGTTTGGTTCTGTGTGGGGAGTCCAGCTGCCACTTATAAGGCTGATGGTGGGAATGAGAGGATGAAACAGGAAGGGGTGAAAGAGGGAGAGTGAGAGCAGAAGAGACAGAGGGGAAGACAGAGAAAAGAATAAAGGTAGAAAGAGATAAGATAGCTTTTTCATCTCATTGTGGGGGCTACAGTGGGCGTTCATTGACCAATAAGACTTTGTGTAAAGGTGTTGTTGTTAGGAATAATCCAATCTAGTTATATTTTTTTGTTGAAATTGAATCCAATGGTTTATCTCACTGAGACTAAGCCTTCTGTCTGGGATTAGTTTCAGACGACTGGGAATAAAAGCTTTTTTCATGAACAATGTCATATTGGATTCCTAGAAACGTCAGTCTCTAGTGTCTGATCACACACACAGTAGTCTTCATCTCCCTTCTCTGAAGTGTGCACTCATTCACTATGTTCTGCAAATCTGGTGGAGGCATTGGCTAGTGGGAGTTTCCACCATATTTTTTGTACTAGTCATTTCCTTTCAAGTCAGTGAAGTGAAGTGAAGTGAACAAGTACACACTTCGGGAGGAAGGAAAGATAATAATTGGGACCTGCAGGACTCTCCTGAGAGGGTCCTCTGCTATAAGCGAAGAACTCTCCCCATCGGAAGCAGCACTGTGGCTCTGGGCAGCCAACCCATCTGTATACAAGGAGAAAGAGAGAAATATTTTTAAATAAAATACACTGCTCAAAAAAATAAAAAGGGAACACTAAAATAACACATCCTAGATATGAATGAAATATTCTTATTAAATACTTTTTTCTTTACATAGTTGAATGTGCTGACAACAAAATCACACAAAAAGTATCAATGGAAATCAAATGTATCAACCCATGGAGGTCTGGATTTGGAGTGACACTCAAAATTAAAGTGGAAAACCACACTACAGGCTGATCCAACTTTGATGTAATGTCCTTAAAACAAGTCCAAATGAGGCTCAGTAGTGTGTGTGGCCTCCATGTGCCTGTATGACCTCCCTACAACGCCTGGGCATGCTCCTGATGAGGTGGCGGATGGTCTCCTGAGGGATCTCCTCCCAGACCTGGACTAAAGCATCCGCCAACTCCTGGAAAATCTGTGGTGCAACGTGTCGTTGGTGGATGGAGCGAGACATGATGTCTCAGATGTGCTCAATTGGATTCAGGTCTGGGGAACGGGCGGGCCAGTCCATAGCATCATTGCCTTCCTCTTGCAGGAACTGCTGACACACTCCAGCCACATGAGGTCTAGCATTGTCTTGCATTAGGAGGAACCCAGGGCCAACAGGACCAGCATATGGTCTCACAAGTGGTCTGAGGATCTCATCTCGGTACCTAATGGCAGTCAGGCTACCTCTGGCGAGCACATGGAGGGCTGTGCGGCCCCCCCCAAAGACATGCCACCCCACGCCATGACTGACCTACCGCCAAACCGGTCATGCTGGAGGATGTTGCAGGCAGCAGAACGTTCTCCACGGTGTCTCCAGACTCTGTCACGTCTGTCACATGTGCTCAGTGTGAACCTGCTTTCATCTGTGAAGAGCACAGGGCGCCAGTGGCGAATTTGCCAATCTTGGTGTTCTCTGGCAAATGCCAAACTTCCTGCACAGTGTTGGGCTGTAAGCACAACCCCCACCTGTGGATGTCGGGCCCTCATACCACCCTCATAGAGTCTGTTTCTGACCAGACACATGCACATTTGTGGCCTGCTGGAGGTAATTTTGCAGGGCTCTGGCAGTGCTCCTCCTTGCACAAAGGCGGAGGTAGCGGTCCTGCTGCTGGGTTGTTGCCCTCCTACGGCCTCCTCCACATCTCCTGATGTACTGGCCTGTCTCCTAGTAGCGCCTCCATGCTCTGGACACTACGCTGACAGATACAGCAAACCTTCTTGCCACAGCTCGCATTTATTTATTTTTTTTAACCTTTATTTTACTAGGCAAGTCAGTTAAGAACAAATTCTTATTTTCAATGACGGCCTAGGAACAGTGGGTTAACTGCCTGTTCAAGGGCAGAACGACAGATTTTGTACCTTGTCAGCTCGGGGATTTGAACTTGCAACCTTTCGGTTACTAGTCCAATGCTCTAATGTGTCATCCTGGATGAGCTGCATTACCTGAGCTACCACTAGAGTGAAAGCACCGCCCGCATTCAAAAGTGACCAAAACATCAGCCAGTAAGCATAGGAACTGAGAAGTGGTCTGTGGTCCCCACCTACAGAACCACTCCTTTATTGGGGGTGTCTTGCTAATTGCCTATAATTTCCACCTGTTGTCTATTCCATTTGCACAACAGCATGTGAAATTTATTGTCAATCAGTGTTGCTTCCGAAGTGGACAGTTTGATTTCACAGGAGTGTGATTGACTTGGAGTTACATTGTGTTGTTTAAGTGTTCCCTTTATTTTTTTGAGCAGTGTATTTAGAACTTATAAAGCAATTATCAAATGAATATTAACAATGTGTCACTACTACACCAGTGTCACTATTACACAGGTAAATTAACAACATAAGGTGAAGTGTTACCAGTGAATTATAGTGTATTTTTTATACACATACTATAAAAAAACATCATTCAAAACATTTACATAATCAATTGACAATAAGGGAAAATAACTCACTGTTTTGAACCCTGATATCTTGGGATGTGGGCCCCGCTAAACTGTAAACATACAAAAATAAATGATTATTTCAGATGATATAGAAGTAGTCTATAAGGTACTGGACAGTGAACATCAACGTAAATATCCCTTATAGTATTATTAGGACTGTAGATGTAGAGACAATGGTAGATTGAACATAACAGATTGAAATATTTAATATTAATGTCACAATGTTAATATTAATGTCACAAATGTATAATTTGTACAGTTCTTTATTTAGAATGTAGTTATGTTGTTACATTTAAAACCTAGCAGTACTACTTATGTCTCTGTGAGTGAGGCGGATATATAGCATTTTGCAAATAAAACGTTATTTTTTTGATCCTCTGAAATTAATCCATCAACTGATAGATTTTAAACAAATAAATGTCTGTGTTTGAACAACCCCATGCCATGATCAGATAGTGGAAAAAACCACAACAATCTCTTTCAGAATTTCTTTTAAAAATAAAAGGTAATTTACCAACAAGTCTTCCCAGACCGTGGTGCCCTTACTGGGAATCAGGGGAGCTAGCAGCCAGACCATGGTATCCTTATTATGGCTAAGGGGGGTTAGCGTAGACTGTCTGCCCATCAGATCTGAGGAAGCAACCTGGACTGGCAGACAGCAGTGTTGGAGTCCTCAGGAAGTAAACTGAAATTCCAATGTTCTTCATTTGAATGGGATTTCAGTTAACTTCCTGAATTGAAATGGAGTTGACTCTAACCCCGACTGACAAACATTAGCAGTGTAATTTTAGCACTAGCCTGTAGTCTAAAAAAAAAAAGTCTCTGTACTTTTATATCAATTCAGATTTCAGCAATGTAATTGTACAAAGCACATTTTCTACAGCTTTCGTCTTCGGGTGTCGAGTAGAATTCTCCATTGGACCATTACTAGTCTATTAGACCAGTGGGTAGTTCACATCTATAGTTTACCCAGTCATAATCCAATGCAGAGCCTGGCGCTTGCTACCGCAGGATAGTGTGTTTGATTCCCAGGACCACCAGTAAGTAAAATGTATGCAAGAGTGACTGTAAGTCGCTTTAGATAAAAGCGTCTGCTTAATAGTATTTATATTACATTGAACACAAATATTCTGCATGAATCAGAATTCCTTATCTGATTAGTTCATCACTTCATAAAGCATGAGGGCATAAGGCTAGACCCTGCAGTAAGGCACTGCATTGTGTGTGGCGATTTGTTTAACACTATTGCAGAGAGGCATATACTACTGTAATACTATGTTATCTATAACAGGAATAGATCATATTCAGTGTACCTCAGTGTAAAAGTGTAATTATCTGACATTTGTTATTGAAAACCCATCTGTGGCTGTATCTCTGTTGGCCTGGTTCAGTGATATAACAATACATTTGGGAGTTGAGGAGGAGTGAGTGCTCTGTCTTCTTGTTCACCAGCAGATGCCATTGTTACATAATAAAAAGTGACAAAACACTGAGTAATCATTTATCTGAACACAAACGTCAACCTGAATTTGCTACACAGACCTACACGGCCTCATCAAAACCACTAACCTAAGCAAAAATGTAGCTTTCATTCAAACAACTGAACCGATTGTGATGATCTACAGGGGATAGAAAAATCCTCTCCTACCTCTGTCCCCACCCCACCCTACACATCAGCTTACAAATCCACTCTGTAGTCTACCCTGATGCTGTCATTGACTGGCTGCAACATAGCATGTTGTGGTCCAGCCATTACATAATAAATATGATCCACTGATCATCTCTCTCACTCACCTCACAATGCCAGGCATGTCATATATTCTGTGAGGGTAAGTTTGAAGATAAGAGGGGCTGCTTTTAGACTTCCTCCTGTGTTCAGACTAAAGCCTGCACTGCCCTACATGTTGCCACCAATGCTCTTGAGGCAATATGTTGCCAATTACATTAGGGTTTTTTATGAAGTTAAATGTTCCCTAATAGATGAGCCCAAGGTGTTGGGAGACAGGGAGGAGAATAATTACTTTGGTAAACAGGTCGGGTGTGGGGGAGTTGATCTTTTCAGTTAAAGATCAAACATGTTTAGCAGTATTGTCCATGTATAGTTTGTTCCTAAATGCACAAAAGACACATTGACAAGTGAAATGAGCCTGAAAATGTGTTTTTATTGATTATGTTTCAGGATTATTGCATTTGGAATGATCATTACCCCTTGGATCATCAGGTGACTTTGTTTACTGTATTCTATGTTTTCATCACATTATAAACTGGGTGGTTTGAGCGCTGAATGCTGATTGGCTGACAGCTATGGTATAGCAGACCGCATACTATGGGTATGACAAAACATGTATTTTTACTGCTCTAATTACATTGGTAACCCGTTTATAATAGCAATAAGGCATCGCAGGGTTTGTGGTATGTGGCCAATATACCATGGCTAAAGGCTGTATCCAGGCACTCCGCATTTCGGCGTGCACAAGAACACACCTTAGCCGTGGTATATTGGCCATATACAACACCCCTTCACGTATCTTACTTAAATATCACAATATCACATAACTACCCTACAGGGAGCATTATAAGCTGCTGCTTTGTATTCAGGGCATGTTTACAGGCATCTGAATTGAAATATCAATCAAATATGATATGAAGAAATGTATAAACAGTACGTGTACAATAATGCCTAACATTTTAGCTTAATATCTGATCTTATATTTAGATATAAAGCCCCTGTGCTGTCTATTCAAGAAAGGTTGACTGGAGGCTGCTGGAGTCTAGGCAGCAGCAGCTGGGGCAAGTATCAGGGTTATGACAAAATGCCACATGCCAAAACAGGATGATTAAGAAGTCAGCAGGGTTCAGAAGGTGGGGGGTATTCAAGGCACCAGGATTTATCGGGCAATCTGCTATGTCATATTTCAGTCAAAATATGGTGGATCCGGCTCCCCCAGAATAATGCATTCATTAAAGTTATACAAAATACAATTCATGGGATATTATATCCATGTTCTTAAAATGAACTGCAATAATTCCATTGTCAATCACTAGAACCAAAATCAATGAATTGCTGTTCAATGGAATACTACAACCAAATACATTAATTTACTATACCAATCTGTACCCTTTTCGTCATAGTTAACATATTCTATTCAATATATTCAACTGTAAAGCTAAAGAAAATAACGTTTCTGCGTTACAGAAATAACTAAAGTTTTTTTATGTGATTATCGTTATTACATTTTTATTATTTGGGTGGCAGCCGTGCCAGACATATTGAGGTGAATAGCGTAGAATAAAATAGAAGAGAATTCCTCCATCTAGCATCATACGGAGATGTACTCAAATAGTGTAATTCTCAGAGGAAAGCTGTCTCTGCAGTATACAGCGAACATAATTTGACTCCATCTCATCTCTGATGTAGCAGCATTCATCCCTGCCTATTTATTTGTAGTGCATATGTGGATTTGCCCGGTAAACTGATGCCTTCAGTGCAACACCCATGGATTGTCTCTTGTATTTCACTGACAGAGCCCTAGTAGATACATTTGCATTGCAGATGTGCACACTACAGTATCGTACCTACAGTAACAGTGCAGTAAATGTACAAGAAGGACATCACTATCACAATGGTTACAGATGATACGAGATCATGCTTTTTACAGATTCACAAACGCATTCTAAAACTGTATCTTTCTCCTCCTTCTAACGGTCTCCATCACACTATAAAAGACCTTCGTTCTCCCCCTCCGTCTGCACAGCATCCATCCATCGCCCTGCCTGACTCCAGCCTAGAGTTGAAATAGCTCCTTTCACACCTACCTTTTTTCCACAACCGCAGACACTTGATCAAAGGACAAAGAGAGCTGCAGAAAAACGACAGAAAATAAATTAAAATACATAAATAAGTCTTGTTTTGCCATGGAGCCGGCCAGGTGAGACTGCCACAGATGACGACTGCTTCATAACGTTCTTCGATAAGAGCCGAAGCCTGAACCTAATGATGGACACGGGCAGCAGCCAATAGGCATCTAGAGGGAGGGGTAATCATGTGTCACGGTCACACCCACTCAGAACACACGCCCACAAAGCCCATGAGGTGTCCTCAACAAAACTGATTCATAAACCGATACTTATATGTTCAAGGTCAGGGATTTTTGTTCGATAGGGAAGGCACCCCCATGATTAAATGACCTAGATACGATGCTATCTCTATTGGAATTAATTTGAAGGATAAACCAGTTATCTAGACCTCATATCATCATGGCCACCTAATCATCCCCAGCTTCCAATTGGCTCATTCATCCCCCCCTCCTATACTCTGTAACTCCCCAGGTCGTTGCTGTAAATGAGAACGTGTTCTCAGTCAATTTACCTGGTAGAATAAGGGTCAAATAAATCAAATAACTAATTCAGAAGAAAAATAGCTCTGCGTCCGATTCGATCATGGGTTGATGAAGCAGTATGACATAAGGCATGTTAAACCACTGGAATTACATCCTCATTTTCATCAATGGAATATAGCTGTCTGACTATAGAGGAATCCGTTCTGTCTCCTAGACTCGTCCACCCTTCTATCTGTACATCATAAACCCATGAATGATGAGATTGTACAATATGCTTGTAAAGAACAGGCAGGCCCGCACACGGTTGACGCTCCTCAGCAACCAGAGCAAATGAAACAGTTTCTACGAGGTTTCGGAGTGTGACGTCACCGATGCACACGCCACTGGCGCGCACCGCTAACTAGCCAACCATTTCACACCAGTTGCAGCAGCAGGCACTGTATTTCAACCCCCTATCGCTAATTTTATTATGGCAACAGACTGGTGTTACCACCCCTTAATTTAAAATAAAAACTATTATATCATGAGCATTTGCTATTATATTATGATGTTTTGGCTCTATTTTATTACTATTTAGATGATTTACAATATGAATCAGTCCATTGATAGCCTATGTTTGTTTTTTAAAACTTTTTTATTGTAGCATATTGTACCTAGGTTTTCCTCGGTTTGAACTTGGACCCATTTGTATGTACGTAATCCTTTATGACCATATGTAGCTCTGTGATTAATTATGATTGACTATGCGCAAACGTAAATTGAATTGTTTCCACACCAACCATGCATCATGTGCTTAACGGTCATGTAAGGTGAAATGTGTATATTTTGGGGTGTGAGCACAGTCTGTTTGACCTGACGAAGAAGATCCATTTCGATCGAAACGTAGTCAATAAAGCGGGGAATTAGGCTGCTCTGCGAGGGCCGCGGTTTTTGTGGGGGCGATGGGTAACGACGTTTAGAGGGCGACTGTTGTCGATGTGTGTAGAGTCTCTGATTTCAAATTATACAATGACTATAAAGGTTAAAGTGCAGACTGTCACCTTACATTTGAGGGTATTTCCATCCATATCGGGTACCGTTTAGAAATTACAGCACTTTTTGTATATAGTATTCCCCCATTTTAGGGAACCAAATGTATTTGGACAAATTATTTGTGCCTCTGTAACTCACTTATCATTTGTCAAGATTCATTAATGATGACCCATGATCATGGTAGCATCCAAATGAATGTATAATTGTTTAGAGACATCATATTTTTATTTACAATAAAAGTGACTCAGAATGACATTTTTTACCATTCATTTCCATTGGGCACAAAATCATCTGAAACACAACCTAAACAAACTGCAAATGCATCCAACAAGTTTGTAGAGTCACAAACTTGATGTAGTCATTGCATGCTAAAAATATGGTACCAAATAGGCTGCCAGTACTACTTTTGATTACTTTAATACAAATGTACAGTACAAGTCAAATGTTTGGACACACCTACTCATTCAAGGGTTTATCTTTATCTTTACTTTTTCTACATTGTAGAATAATAGTGAAGACATCAAAACTGTGAAATAACATACAGTGGGGCAAAAAAGTATTTAGTCAGCCACCAATTATGCATGTTCTCCCACTTAAAAAGATGAGAGAGGCCTGTAATTTTCATCATAGGTACACTTCAACTATGACAGACAAAATGAGAAAAAAAATCCTGAAAATCACATTGTAGGATTTTTAATGAATTTATTTGCAAATTATGGTGGAAAATAAGTATTTGGTCACCTACAAAAAAAGCAAGATTTCTGGCTCTCACAGACCTGTAACTTCTTCTTTAAGAGGCTCCTCTGTCCTCATTACCTGTATTAATGGCACCTGTTTGAACTTGTTATCAGTATAAAAGACACCTGTCCATAACCTCAAACAGTCACACTCCAAACTCCACTATGGCCAAGACCAAAGAGCTGTCAAAGGACACCAGAAACACAATTTTAGACCTGCACCAGGCTGGGAAGACTGAATCTGCAATAGGTAAGCAGTTTGGTTTGAAGAAATCAACTGTGGCAGCAATTATTAGGAAATGGAAGACAAACAAGACCACTGATAATCTCCCTCGATCTGGGGCTCCACGCAGGATCTCACCCCGTGGGGTCAAAATGATCACAAGAACGGTGAGCAAAAATCCCAGAACCACACGGGGGGACCTAGTGAATGACCTGCAGAGAGCTGGGACCAAAGTAACAAAGCCTACCATCAGTAACACACTACGTCGCCAGGGACTCAAAACCTGCAGTGCCAGATGTGTCCCTCTGCTGAAGCCAGTACATGTCCAGGCCCATCTGAAGTTTGCTAGAGAGCATTTGGATGATCCAGAAGAAGATTGGGAGAATGTCATATGGTCAGATGAAACCAAAATTAAAAAAAATGGTAAAAACTCAACTCGTCGTGTTTGGAGGACAAAGAATGCTGAGGTTTATCCAAAGAACACCATACCTACTGTGAAGCATGGGGGTGGAAACATCATGCTTTGGGGCTGTTTTTCTGCAAAGGGACCAGGACGACTAATCCGTGTAAAGGAAAGAATGAATGGGGCCATGTATCGTGATATTTTGAGTGAAAACCTCCTTCCATCAGCAAGGGCATTGAAGATTAAACATGGCTGGGTCTTTTGGCATGACAATGATCCCAAACACACCGCCCGGGCAACGAAGGAGTGGCTTCGTAACAAGCATTTCAAGGTCCTGGAGTGGCCTAGCCAGTCTCCAGATCTCAACCCCATAGAAAATCTTTGGAAGGAGTTGAAAGTCCGTGTTGCCCAGCAACAGCCCCAAAACATCACTGCTCTAGAGGAGATCTGCATGGAGGAATGGGCCAAAATACCAGCAACAGTGTGTGAAAACGTTGTGAAGACTTACAGAAAACGTTTGATCTCTGTCATTGCCAACAAAGGGTATATAACAAAGTATTTAGATAAACTTTTGTTATTGACCAAATACTTATTTTCCACCATAATTTGCAAATAAATTCATTAAAAATCCTACATTGTCTTAGTTGAAGTGTACCTATGATGAAAATTACAGGCCTCTCTCATCTTTTTAAGTGGGAGAACTTGCACAATTGGTGGCTGACTAAATACTTTTTTTGCCCCACTGAATATGGAATCATGTAGTAACCAAAAAAGTGTTAAACATATCAAAATATATTTGAGATTTGAGATCCTTCAAAGTAGTCATCCCTTTGCCTTGATGACAAATTTGCACATTCTTGGCATTCTCTAAGCCAACCAATTAACAGGTGTGCCTTGTTAAAAGTTAATTTGTGGAATTTATTTCTTTCTTAATGCGTTTGAGCCAATCGGTTGTGTTGTGACAAGGTAGGGGTGGTATACAGAAGATAGCCCTATTTGGTAAAAGACCAAGTCCATATTATGGCAAGAGCAGCTCAACTAAGCAAAGTGAAACGACAGTCCATCATTACTTTAAGACATGAAGGTCGGTCAATCCAGAAAATTTCAAGAACTTTGAAAGTTTCTTCAAGTGTAGTCGCAAAAACCATCAAGCGCAATGATGAAACTGGCTCTCATGAGGACCGCCACAGGAAAGGAAGACCCAGAGTTACCTCTGCGGCAGAGGATAAGTTCATTAGAGTTACGAGCCTCAGAAATTGCAGCCTAAATAAATGCTTCACAGAGTTCAAGTAACAGACACATCTCAATATCAACTGTTCAGAGGAGACTGCGTGAATCAGGCCTTCATAGTAGAATTTCTGCAAAGAAACCACTACTAAAGGACACCAACCAATAAGAAGAAGAGACTTGCTTTGGCGTCCGTTGGTCTAATGAGTCCAAATTTTAGATTTTTGTTTCCAACCGCCTTGTCTTTGTGAGACACAGAGTAAGTGTGATGGTGTGGGGGTGCATTGCTGGTGACACCATCTATGGTTTCTTTAGAATTCAAGGCACACTTAACCAGCATGGCTACCAAAGCATTCTGAAGCGATACGCCATCCCACCAGGCTTGCGCTTAGTGGGACTATCATTTGCCTTTCAACAGGACAATGACCCAACACACCTCCAGGCTAAGAGCTATTTGATCAAGAAGGAAAGTTATGGAGTGCTGCATCAGATGACCTGGCCTCCACAATCACCCAACCTCAACCCAATTGAGATGGTTTGGGATGAGTTGGACCGCAGAGTTAAGGAAAAGCAGCCAGCAAGTGCTCCGCATATGTGGGAACTCCTTCAAGACTGTTGGAAAAGCATTCCAGGTGAAGCTGGTTGAGCGAATGCCAAGAGTGTGCAACGCTGTCATCAAGGCAAAGGGATGACTACTTTGAAGAATCTCAAATATATTTGGATTTGTTTAACACGTCTTTGGTTACTATATGATACAATATGTGTTGTTTCATAGTTTTGATGTCTTCACTATTATTCTACAATGTAAAAAATAGTAAAAAGAAAGAAAAACCCTTGAATTAGTAGGTGTGTCCAAACCTTACCTTATTGAAGGGACTATGTACAAAAAGTGCTTTAATTTCTAAATAGTTTAATGACCCGATATGGATGAAGATGCCCTCAAATTAAAGCTGACAGTCTGCACTTTAACCTCATAGTCTTTGTATCAAATCTAGTGCTGGGTCACAGAGCCAAAACAACAACAAAAATGTGTCACTGTCAAAATACATTTGGACCTCACTGTATATTATTATTAGAGGACATCTTGAATTATGTCTCTGTAGTTGCTTTGTCACATGAAATTAGACGTGATAAAGCAAGACTAGTCAAATGAGTCTACTAGTGATGGGAAGCCGAGAAGACTGGGACCATTTTCAGTTGCCTTCCACTGCCCTGCCATCTACTGCTAAACACCCTCGCCTTTATAAAACAATCTCAAATTCTTCACCAATGGTGGAAGTTGTAGTTGTAGTACCTAGCTAGACAAGTAAAGGCAGGGATTTCACCTCACTACTCTTTCGCATAATTTACTGGCTATTATATCATCTTGAAGCAGATATAATGTCTCTTCAGAGCTGAGTTGTCAGGCAGGAAGAGAGATGCTCATGAGTTTGATGGAAGGCCGGTTAGAGGAATGAGTGGGATGGAAGATGGCGGAAACATATATTTGTTTGAAACTGCTAGTGAGTCGAGTGAAGCTAATAGTACAGAAAGTGAGAATGAGTGAGTTACAGTGGTGAAGATAAAGGGAAACAAGAGAAGTAAAGCTGTGTTGGAAAATAGGAAACCACTAGACTTATTTTGGGTCAGAGTCAGCGTTTTGGATCAATGCTACTTGGGAAATCCATTTAACGTCTCCAGGAAAATGTGGAATGTGTTGGAAGAAAGTGAGGAGTCGGTGAGAGTCACAAAAAGTGGTCTTATTACATTTTTTGTGTGTCTGCGGAACAGAAGAAGGGTGTTTTAAGACTGAAAAAGACATCGGAGTGGAATGTTTCCTGCATGGATTTTCGTAGCAGGGTAACTATCAAGCTGGTTATTTCTGGGGTGGCGCAAGAAGTAAAGACAGAGAATATAACTGAAGACATCGATGGAGTTGTTGGTGCACGTCGACTGACCTGTATGGTGGACGGAGAAAATAAGTTCACTTCATCCATGCTACTGTTCTTTGATGAAGAGTCTCTCCCTTCTCATATAAAGTCAGGATTAATGAGATACCCTGTAAAAGCTTTTGTGCATAAGCCCCTTCAGTGTCATACATGTAAAATATTTGGTAATGTGTAAATTGTGTGCAGAAGGGAAGAATATTGAACGCCAGAAGAAGGGAAATATTGCAACTGTGGAGGTGAACATGCGCCTGAATTCTTGAAGTGCCCTGGTGAAGGAGAATGAGGTGGTAAGGGTAAGGAGTGTCCAGTGTGTCTTCTACCTGGAGGCAGTGAGAAAATTAGAAGGAACGAGTGGCAGGGAAGAAGCAATGGAGCCAGAACCAGGGAAGGTTTCTCATCAACCAAGGGATAGTGAAATTCTACATGCTAAAAAGGTGGATGTTGTATTATTTATTGCAATGGTCATAAACTGTACAGCACAAGTGGAAAATAAGTCTACAAAAATTGGAATCACTGTGAATAAACGCCGAAAGTTTATTTGGTTTTGTGATTTACTGTTGGTGAATGTAGCCCCATCACAGGCCCCTGAGCCTGTGTAGGGATGTATTTTGGGGTGGAATGTGATTGAAGAAGTGTGATATTTATTTATTTTTTGTTTACATGTTTTATTTTGTATTATGTTGTTTTCCACCTTTCCCGAAATGTGTTTGTTTGTTTCTTATTCAATACCCGGTCCAGCTGGTGGCTGTAATTCACCATTAACATTTGATGCCAACCGCCGTTAAATCCCATCGAAGAAGAAGAATGTCTCTTCAGACTCGTTTTGACTGATGATTTGTCGCATTTTGAATCAGGCACGTAAACATTTCAATATTATATAGACTTCATATAACAAAGCTATCCAAATAGTGCACATGGGCCATTTCCCTAAATCGTGTATTTTTAATAATGTTTATTTAAATGTAGCTAAATTTAAAATACGCTGAATTTACCGAGAGAAAACTCTGCCAAACAGGCATGTTAGTATTCACCTCTGGGGTCCTGCGAGGAGACATTGCCGCGGAGGATTCTGGTCTTCTTTCTTTCTAGCCTGGGTTCGTAATCTGCAGACATGGGTACGATAATTTTATATTTTTAACGGAATGGTTACAAAATATATCAGTGTCTTTTCTATATTGACATGGAATTTGAATATATTCTTACCCATTTCGTTATTATCGTGGCAGAACAGGATGTATTTCTAGACATATTCTGAAATTTGCCACCAGCCAACTAGCGCGATCTCCGCAACGTGGAGACGGCCATAACATGCCGTCAGTGCTGGCCAGCGCTTCCTTTTCAGTCACCAAACATTTATGTAGTCAGTTACCAGAGTTTTGGTTACAAAGTTGTTGAAATGGATGTGCACATAAGCAATTTGGTTAAATGTAACTAAAGTATTTTCCAATGAACTTAATTGTTAGCCAGCTGCTCCAGTGTTAACCGCATTTGATGCGGTGTTCATGTCCGGATATCTTGTGTAGCAACCGGTAGTTGGCTGACTGGTCAAACAATGTTTTGTTGGACATTATTATTAAGTCAAAAGCTAGCATGTTTAACTATTTACTTTGTATCTCTTCAGGAAAGTGTCGTGGTCTGCGTACAGCCAGAAAGCTGCGTAACCACCGTCGTGAGCAGAGATGGCACGATAAACAGTACAAAAAGGCCCATCTCGGCACTGCCCTGAAGGCTAACCCCTTCGGAGGCGCTTCCCACGCCAAGGGAATTGTACTTGAGAAAGTGTAAGTACATCACAACACCCCTAATATCCTCACTAATAATCAGGGACCGTATTGAGAGACTGTCTTGTTTGGAGTGCACATCTAGTTTCAGCCCCCCCCCCCCCCCCCCATTTAATCTTATTTATAGCATAATCTGAAAGCCAAAACAGATTTTAGTTCAGCAGCACCGGCTACTCTGGGACACGTTAATATAGGCCCCAATGTCTTCTCTGAGTATCAATAATGTGTAATGACGTGTCAACCAATATGCGAGTTCCAAATGTTTCTATCCCTGTCTTACAGTGGTGTTGAAGCTAAGCAACCCAACTCCGCCATTAGGAAGTGTGTCAGGGTCCAGCTCATCAAGAACGGCAAGAAGATCACTGCCTTTGTCCCCAATGATGGTTGCTTGAACTTCATCGAGGTAAGAGTTAACTAGTCAGCCTGGCACCCAAGCATTTTTCCAAAGTAGTGTTTTTTTTTATTTTTTATTATTCAATGACTTTAACATTTTTATTTACACCCACTGTGTAAATGGTCTGATGGATGCAGTTTAGTGTCTATAAACTGTGCCTGATATCCACTAACAAATGCAAGACTCCCCATAAATAACAGGGCTGTCTACAGTGAGATCAAATGAGCCTAAATATTTGATGTGAAGCCTGTATATTTTGAATAATTTTTAATTGATCCGTTATTTCACCCGGTAAGTTGACTGAGAACACATTCTCATTTACAGCAACGACCTGGGGAATAGTTACAGGGGAGAGGAGGGGGATTAATGAGCCTATTGTAAATTACTTTGTACGTGCATTTTTTTCTCAATTTAAGCGCACGTGCTCCTTGTAAAAAAATAACATCAGCATAGAGCCCTGAATAATCTAAGAAAGAAAATTATATATGTGTGTGTATATATGATGTGATGTAGGATGATATTTATAATATTCAATCATGCATTTTGTCGTGTATCCAGCTTGTTTCCCTTGGTCTTTCAGGAAAATGACGAGGTTCTTGTGGCAGGATTCGGGCGTAAGGGACACGCCGTCGGTGATATCCCTGGTGTACGTTTCAAGGTGGTCAAAGTGGCTAACGTCTCCCTGCTGGCCCTCTACAAAGGCAAGAAGGAGAGACCCAGATCTTAGACAGTTCTGATGGGGAAATCAATAAAATGTTTTCACAATTCCAGTTGGTTTGTTGTGCATTTTGTTGTGCATTTTCATAGTATGTTGCAGAGATGGGCAACTCTGGTGGTCCTCGGAAGTGTATGTTGTTTTTTGTTCCTGTTCCAAATCGCCGTGTGATTTAGACATGGGATACCAGGTGTAATGTGGGTGTGTGCCATTGAAAGAATCAGCTGACATTCTGGCCCCAGGGGACTGAGTTGCCCATCCTGGTTCCTGATCTGAGGGTCTTCTCTGATTCACTTCTACATGTCCAGGTTAATTATTAGAATAACTCAAGCGATTTCTTTTTTATAAAGTTATTGTCCTCAAGATAAAATGTTGGGGCGGCAGGGTAGCCTAGTGGTTAGAGCATTGGACTAGTAACCGAAAGGTTGCAATTTCAAAATCCCGAGCTGACAAAGTACAAATCAGTCGTTCTGCACCTGAACAGGCAGTTAACCCACTGTTCCTAGGCCGTCATTGTAAATAAGAATTTGTTCTTAACTGACTTGCCTAGTTAAATAAAGGTAAAAAAAATAATGATTCAACACACCTCCAGGCTTTGCAAGGGCTATTTGACCAAGAAGGAGAGTGATGGAGTGCTGCATCAGATGATCTGACCTCAACTCAATTGAGATGGTTTTGGACCGCAGAGCGAAGGAAAAGCATCCAACATGTGCTCAGCATATATGGGAAGTCCTTCGAAACTGTTGGAAAAGCATTCCAGGTGAAGCTGGTTTAGAAAAAGCCCTAGTTAAATAAAGGTAAAAGGAAAATAAATGTGTGTGTTAGCGCGTGATCCTGCCAGCAGAGCATCAGTGGTGCTGATGTGTTCGGCTCTACCCAAGCTGTCTGTTCTGGCAATTACATCTTCACCTGTTCCAATTGGTGTTTTATTTATAGCTTGTTCGAGGGATTGCAATGGTTATTGGGTGTCTTAATTGGTCGTTGAGTAGATGCATTTAATCTTCAGTCAAGTTTTGCGCCTCTGACATGTCACTTATACCCCTCCAGTAATGAAGAGGACTTATTTTGTGGCATCATCTGGAACTAACGGGCATGAATGTCAGACAGCTGCCAATAAGAGGCAATGTCTTTTTTTTTCTCAACCATGATTGGTGTATCTCATTTCCTCATACACTTGCCCAAATTTAGCCACACCTGTTGACGTATAATTTACAGTCCTTTTTATCCGGTATAAAAGCTGTCCAATAGATTGTGTGATCCTTTTTTGTTGTAGCGTAGTGATTGATTTCGAAGGTGGGAGCATAGATTGCATTGGCCGGAGCCTCTTAGTTACTAAAACAATTTGAGTTTTGAGCTCGAAGGACCAGACCTTTGAATATGGCAAGAAGGATCTTAGGACATTTTACACAATGATACTAATCCCCTCTTCCAGAATGTAATATCCTTTCATCCCAATTATTAATAGGATTACATTTTGATGTTTGTGATGCAATGTGCAATAGTCTAGACATATATTGAGACATGCAGTGTTAACCTGAATGACAAATTATTTGGTGTTGGGGTGGAAGAGGATTTGCTGCAGATTATGAAAGTGACGTGTTTGGGAATAATATCAAGGATATGAAATGGACAGTTTGAATAGAAAAGATCTCGTGGACTCGTCGCCAGCTGCTGCTGAAATTATAATTCAGTGGTGAAATTCTTTCAGTTTGTTTAATACTTTGTCACAGACAGAAAACATGCTGTCAGATCATTCTTATGTTGTGAGAATAATCTGTACTTTCCCTAAAACTTTTTATACTGAACAAAAACATAAATGCAATGTGACAGTTCATATAAGGAAATCAGTCCATTGAAATGAATGAATTAGGCCCTAGTCAATTGGTTTCACAAGACTGGGCAGGGGTGCAGACAAGGATGTGCCTTGGAGGGCATAGGCCCACCCACTGGGGAGGCCCAGCCAATCAGAATGATTTTTCCCCTCACAAAGTCCTTTATTACAGACAGGATTACTCTGCACAAGAGTGGCCTTTTATTGTCCCCAACACAAGATCCACCTGTGTAATGATAATGCTGTTTAATCAGTGTCTTCATATTTTGAGGAGGTTTGAAGAAGGTATTTTGAGAGGTTTTTCTGCATATGGAACATTTCTGTGATTTTTTAAATTTCAGCTCATGAAACATGGGACCAACACTTTACATGTTGCGTTTATGTTTTTGTTCAGTGTACATGGACACATGCAGAAGAATGGCAATCAAAATAAACGTTCTACCAAAGCGAACATGTTATTTTTGCAACATAAAGTTCGTATGTTAAAACTATTCATAAAATGCATATTTTCAGTTTTTCTTAGTTTTTTTTATGTGACACTGAAAAGTGACTCGTGCCCGTGCGCAGATCAAATACACAGCTGGAGCACAGATTAAGCTATCTACATGTCCTAATAACTTAAAAAGATTGATCAGAAAAACAGGTGATCTAATAAGAGTATGCTTACTTCGATTTTTGACCGTACGCAGATTAAGATAAGCAGAGTAAAGTGTTTACATGACTATTGCCATACTCTGCCTACTGACAAAATCAGTTTAATATTGAATTATTAATGTGCATGTAAACATTATTTCCACCTAGTGGAGGTCAGATACATGGAAACCCTCAACTAAAGTAACATTGAATTACAGGAAAGTACTAAAACTGAATACACTAACACATTTCAATACTCCAAGTCTCTGTTTTTAATTACTAAATTGTCATATTTTGTGTAAATCACTCCAGAGCTTTAAATCAAATCAATGTTATTTGTCGCATGTGGCAAATACAACTGGTGTTGACTTAATCGTGAAATGCTTGTTTACGAGCCCTTCCCAACAATGCAGAGTTTAAAAAGAAAACAGTAACACACAAGGAATAAAATAAAAGACACAAGAATGGAGCTATATACAGGAAGTACCAGTACATCCACTTAGCCTAACTTCCTGTAAGGTTATCAGGTTCAATAAGAGAGATTGTGGTTGTTGCCAAGAAGTGATCTCACGGTTCTCTTTTCTCACAGCATTCCTTCAGAGGCAGAGAGGATTACATTGATCACTTCAGTGGAGGTGTCTGGTGAGTGATGAGACATGGGTGATAGTGAGTGACAGGAATCCAGTAGCCAGAGCCTGTGCAGGGCAGCAACCCATCCATCCTCTCCACAGGCAGAAGTCTGGTGACCTTCAAACAACTGGAGTAGCACAGAGAAACGGTTCATGATAACACTCTTCCTGGAGGATGCTGTCGGTGAGTAATGATGGACAGACACTTCATTACACTGGACATTTTCACATAAGTATGGGTGGTGATTCAATTGTCTTATTTAAAATAATGCACTGAGAATTCACTTAGAAGGTATTGCATGCATCCTTTCCGCTTTCAAAACTGTAAACTGTTCAATTGTGTATCTTAAAGGAAGAATGTTCATGCAAATAGTCTTTCATGCATCTCTTTCTTATTTACTTGCTCTAGTCTATAATCTTTATAAAAGCAGTAATTCCGTCATAAAAGTGAATCTGTTTGTGTCTATCAGTAGCAACATGCAGGAGCAGGAAAAGTGTGTCAGTGTGTGTCGTTCAGTGTGCCAGAGGTACAGAGAAACCCTGGGTGCTAGTCTGTCTCATGATCAGGTATTTATAGCAGGGGAGGTATAAATAGCCCCAGAATGGAGAAAAACGGATCCCCTTTAAACCACGAAGGACGCCATAGCCACATTACAGCCTGATTACGAAAGGTAAAAGAAAACAAACTGCATCATAGTATAAACCTAGTCTTGGTGTGTTAGATCATATGAAAAGTTCGTATAAATGAGTCGTGGGCCTACACTAAATGTCTACTGTAAGGGTTTTATCTCTTCAATATGTAAAAAAAAAAAAAAAAAGTGAAGAATTCTAAAATCCATGAGATTGTTAGCTATAGACCTACAGCCCTTAATTAGATTAAGATTGGAACACTGTATCACATTTCATTACAAATGCATCCTTAAAATGGAACATTTGAAACCTGCCATTTACTGCGCCATGGGCCGTTGAACACATGCATGCTTGACATTTCACAACAAGGGGTTATGACTCACAAACTTCTATGTGTTTGCGTGGATGTGTTTATGAATATCTTGACCTGGATACCTGTTATTTTGTTACACATGATGCAACATGCCAAATTAAATGAGTCTGTGTAAAGTATTGGGCATATCCACCAAACCGACTAAGACTATTGTTAGGCATAGTAAACAATGTAAACCTGGTCGATTGATTGTGAAGGGATGTGCCTGTCACTTGCATGCCATGCTATAGGCCATAGGTCACGCCAGGTGATAGTTTGTCTTGTTGAGTTTAGCTGGAGAGATCCCCACTAGAGAGACTGCAAGAGGCCTGGACATGCACTTTGACGAACTAGGATATGAAGGGGACGACTATGAGGATGTGGACACTCAATACATGATTGAACAGAGTCTTCTGGAATGTAACAAGCAGATTGAATCGCAGGATTCCAGCCTAGGGGATGAGTGCAGGTACACAGCTTCTTGCTTCACCCTTGTGAACCTTTAGCAGCACACCAGACACAGATACACAGGTCTGCCCAGATAGTAGGATAGTTATACATTTTATGTTGGTCCTGAGATTGTAAACACTTCTCCAGACATAAAGAAGTTATAAATTATAAAGTCTGTATCTGGAACTCACACCTTCATCATGAGGTTGGTGGCACAGCTTTTATGGTGTGACTTTTTTCTTTCCACAGACAAGATATAACAGATAATGTAAAAATCTTCTCCGCCATCAGAAAAGGTGAGTAGTGAGTGCCGGTTCTGCACTATTGGTTATTTACTGTGTCTCCATAACAGTGTCTCCTTGATAATCCTCTCTGCTTCCTGGTTTGTTGCCAGGTGACGAAGCAGCTCTCCGCCAGCTGTCTGTCAGCCAGAGTGCTTTCTCTGAAGTGGACAACAGAGGCTGGATCCCCCTACATGAGGCCGTTAGTCAGAAGAACCAAAATATTCTAGAGGTCACCTTTGCAGGTTTGTATATCTTTGTCTCATCTAGTACATCCCTACACACAAGGGTCAATTAAATCATGCATTGTTTTGAGAAGATACAAAACAATCAAAGGGACATTAAACACTAAAATAAAAGTTTGTCTGATGTTTTCAAAGCTCGAAAGTACACTGAACCAAAATATAAATGCAACATGCAACAATTTTTCAGCTGTTACTGAGTTACAGTTCATAGAAAGAAATCAGTCTATTTAAATCAATTCATTAGGCCTTAATCTATTGATTTCACATGACTGGGCATGGGCACAGCCATGGGTGGGCCTGGGAGGGAATACGCCCACCCACTTGTGAGCCACTGGTGCTTTATTGAGACAGAAATACTCCAAACCACCCCCTCCTCATACGATCCCTCAGGTGAAGAAGCCTGGATGTAGAGGTCCTGGGTTGACGTGGTTACACTTGGCAGCAGTTCTGAGGCAGGTTGGATGTACTGCCAAATTCTCTAAAACAATGTAGGAGGCGGATTATGGTAGAGAAATTAACATTCAATTATCTGGCAACAGCTCTGATGGACATTCCTACAGTCAGCATGCCAATTGCACCCTCCCTCAAAACTTGAGACATCTGTGGCATTGTGTTGTGTGACAAAACTGCACATTTTAGAGTGGCATTTTATTGTCCCCAGCACAAGGTGCACCTGTGTAATGATCATGCTGTTTAAGGAGCTTCTTGATATGCCACACCTGTCAGGTGGATGGAGAAATGCTCACAAACAGGGATGTAAACACATTTGTGCAGAAGATTTGAGAGAAAAGCATTTTTTGCATATGGAACATTTCTGGGATTTTTATTTCAACTCATTAAATATGGGACCAGCACTTTACATGTTGCATTTATATTTTTGTTCACTATAGTCAAATGTGAACATGAGTTCACGTTTCCTTTCAATGACAAAATAATATCATAAGACTGACTTGATGTACGCCTTCCTCAGCGTCGAGTCAAAATGCAGTGCAATGTCGGACCGACCGTGGAAAGACACCTCTGTTCCTGGCGGTGGAGCGAGGTCTGATAGAGAACGCCACCTTTCTGCTACAGAATCATTCCAGTTCTGACTGCCAGGATGACGAAGAGGACTCACCGCTAGTTATAGGTAAACCGGTCTGCATCCTCTGTTATTAATACACTCAAAACATACTGAAGATTAGTCTCTCGTGACAGACTCCAGCTCACATGATATTTGGTTCTGGGAATAACTGAATGTAGAGCTGACAGAACAATAGACAGTCCAAATGTAAGCCTATGTAGTCCTGACAATGAGAAGAATTCTAGGACATGTAGGATCATTACAGACTTATCCCACTTCTTCCTTCCATCCAACAGCTATCAGAAACGATCGTCTGGACCTGGCCAAGCTCCTACTGGGGTTCGGTAGCAATGTGAACCTGGAGGGATGTCACAGCAGGACCCCCCTCCACGAGGCTGCCAAGCTGGGACGGGAGGAATTTGTGGAGCTGCTTCTCAGGTCTGGGGCCAACCCAGACGCCAGGTCCGACTATGGGCTCACACCCCTGGCCCTTGCCGCTCAGTGTGGGCATGTGAAGGTAGTCCAAGCCCTCGTCCAGAAAGGTACAGTAGCCTATGTCAGTGGTTCTCAAACTGTGGGGTGGGCCTGGGTCCCCACCCCCCAAAATGATATAATTATATGTATATACAGTACCAGTCAAAAGTTTGGACACACCTACTCATTCAAGGGTTTTTCTTTATTTTTACTATTTTCTACATTGTAGAATAATAGTGAAGACATCAAAACTATGAAATAACACATGGAATCATGTAGTAACCAAAAAAGTGTTAAACAAATCAAAATATATTTCAGATTCTTCAAAGTAGCCACCCTTTGCCTTGATGATAGCTTTGCACCCTCTTTGCATTCTCTCAACCAGCTTCATGAGGTAGTCACCTAGAATGCATTTCAATTAACAGGTGTGCCTTGTTAAAAGTTAATTTATGAAATGTCTTTCTTTCTTAATGCGTTTGAGCCAATCAGTTGTGTTGTGACAAGGTAGGGGTGGTATACAGAAGATAGCCCTATTTGGTAAAAGACCAAGTCCATATTATGGCAAGAACAGCTCAAATAAGCAAAGAGAAACGACAGTCCATCATTACTTTAAGATGTGAAGGTCAGTGAATCCGGAAATATTTCAAGAACTTTGAAAGTAATTCAAGTGTAGTCGCAAAAACCGTCAAGCGCTATGATGAAACTGGCTCTCATGAGGACCGCCACAGGAAAGGAAGACCCAGAGTTACCTCTGCTGCAGAGGATAAGTTCAGTAGAGTTACCAGCCTCAGAAATTGCAGCCTCTGCTTCACAGAGTTCAAGTAACAGACACATCTCGATAACAACTGTTCAGAGGAGACTGCATCAATCAGGCCTTCATGGCCGAACTGCCACAAAGAAACCACTACTAACGGACACCAATAATAAGAAGCGTATTGCTTGGGCCAAGAAATATGAGCAATTGACATAAGACCGGTGGAAATCTGACTTTGGTCTGATGAGTCCAAATTTGAGATTTTTGTTCTAACCGCCATGCCTTTGTGAGACGCAGAGTAGGTGAACGGATGATCTCCGCATGTGTGGTTCCCACCGTGAAGCATGGAGGAGGAGGTGTGATGGTGCTTTGCTGGTGACACTGTCTGGGATTTATTTAGAATTCAAGGCAAAGTAAGTACCTTTTGACTGGTACTGTATACGTATATAATTTCGAAATTGTGTAGATAATCATCAATTCCTCTTGTCATGTTAGTCATTGCATAACTTAGAGAGATATTTATAACTTGTCAGAAATATCCAGATCAACTAGCCCATGTCAGCTAACGTTTTTTTTCTTTTCGTTTTTTTAGCCCATAGATATTGTTGTAATTTTTTTGTCACTCAAATATCACATGAATACACATTTGACATGGCAAGATGTATAGAATTGCAAGAAAATTTGCTCTGAAACGTTAACATTTTCTTTGCAAGGAATAAGCTGTACATCAGCTAAATTCTCTCCACCAACAAGAGGGGTGTGAACAGTTTGTGTCATGAACATTGCTTCTTCCCATAGAAATAGACAATGTTCCCCAAGTGAAAAAGTTTGGGAACCCTTGGCTCAATTAGATTATTTTACTTGTACTGTACTAATGTCCCTGTGTCACAAGGTGGAAAAGTGACAGGTTCTATGTCTGGGTTGAGCAGGCAGAGTGAAGAAGAGGCAGACAACAAAAGGGATGTTTATTTTCTTAATGTGGCAATCTGCAGTGGATATAATAACAAAGCCTATCCCCACCCCTGTTTTAGTAAAAAGCTGAGGGAGGGGCTGGTGAAATGATATCAAAGTGATATCATTTTAACCATGTTTTGAGATGAGGCTATACAGTGTTTGTTTACATTTACTTTGTTTGCAAATATTGGAGTAAAGCAAGCTTATATTTTGGTTCTGATGTGGTACAATTGTTGAACTAAGCTCAGGAGGAATTGATAAATTGTGTTCTTCAAGAATCAATGGGTACATATCAGATGTAGCAACTGCAGATGTCCCCTTTATTGCATGTTTATTATTCTGTATCCAACACATTCCAGTTTCTCATTTCTGTTCAATTACTTTTCCAACATAAATATAATTTTCACTTACGTTTTACTCTTAAAACCAGTCTAGTTAAAATCACTCAAAACATACCAACAAACCAAAGAAATCAAAAGGGCCACATGAAGTGGCACAGGAAGTGGCACAGGAAAGGGCGCAGCCCAGTAGGCAGGCATCCATACTACTTCTTCTCATATTAAACATTCAGCTCAAACCCCATTGACCATTTCATCAACTAAATCATCATAGTCTGCATAGGATCCATCACGCCTCTGCACTGCATCACCCCCTATGGGAAGCAGCCAGGAAACACAAAACAGGAGGTTGAAATCACATGTTCTGTCAATTAACCAATAAGAATGCTTCGTTTAGTTGGCATGCAGATAGGTCATACCTGTTACACAAGCACATGCTGTATCTTATGACTTGGGCACATATAAGGGTGTATAATTGGCATCAACTAGTTCTTGTATGTCATGGACTTTGTTTTTGTTACTCTGTACAAGCAATACAGATTTGTTGTTGTTTGCTGTTTGTATCAGCAGGGGCCAACGTGGAGTCTATGGCCCAGGATTATGCCACAATCCTATTTGAGGCATCTGCCTCTGGCAACCCTGAGATTATCTCTCTGCTGTTGGAGTATGGAGCTGATGCCAATGTCCCCAAACACACCGGACACCTCCCCATCCACAGAGTCTCCCACAGGGGCCATTTACAGTAGGTGGCACCAGTTCTGCACCCATAACCTCGTCACAGATCTGAGTTTAGTGCTTAGAAATCACAATCACATTTCAGAGCTCACTTGGCCTTTCTCTCTCTCCCTCACTCACTCAAACACTTAGAGCTCTGAAGATCCTGATCCCTGTGACGACCTGTGACGCAGTGTATGAGAGTGGAATGAGCCCCTTACACTCTGCAGCTGCTGGTGGTCACACACAGTGTCTAAAGGCCCTGCTGAAGGCAGGCTATGACCCCAACTACATGTTGCACCCCTGGGTCCGACGTAACTACGACGACCAGCGGAAGTCTGCCCTGTACTTTGCTGTGTCCAACGATGATGTCCCCTCGGTCAAGCTGCTGCTGGAGGCTGGGGCCATGCCCAACCAGGACCCTGTCAAGTGCCTACAGGTCAGGCCTCATATTCACAAACAGTCTCAGAGTAGGAATGCTGATCTAGGATTTTAGATCATAATGGATACATTTATATGGACAGGGGAAACCTGATCCTAGATCAGCACTCCTACTCTGAGACACTTTTTGAAAACAGGCCCTCGTGGCTTTTTGTCAAATACCCTGAAGACATCAACACGCAGAAACTCATTTTTCTCAATCAAAAACTCTTAAGTACTAAACTGATAACACTTGTAATTCCCCCTATCTTATATTCAGAACCTTTGATTGTGCATTGATTGGGGTTTCACACATCTTTCACCCCTGAGTCATTCATGCAAAATTGAATTTTTCTGTGAAATACCACGAGAATTTTTAGTTTAGTCCCCAATACATCAGATAATGATAAGCTCACCATTTAGTCATTTTAACTACCATTTAATCCAATAGCAAAAAATAGAAGATACAAATGTCAAAATTGTTATTTTTGACGTGCTGAATAGAAAATATCATTTTCCATACATTATTTAACAAAAACTTGACATGCAATCAAAAAAACATATATATAATTTCTGTCAAATGGCAGGTTGTGAGCAAGTTGAGAAATATGTCAGTCTTACAGTTTCATTATCCTTATACAGTACATACTCAGGACAAATCATCAGAAATAGGGTTATTGTGAAGCAGTTGGCTCCTGTAAAAATGTGGCACGTGTTGTATGTCATGTCTGCCCCAGGGGACATTATACAAGATCACCTTTTCTACATGACTTTGTCGACTGATACAGTATCACCTGTCAATGTAATTCACATAATGAGTGGGATATATTGTTATATATACAACCCAGGTATTTCAGCAGTGCATTGTACACTACACTATAATTACAAATGGTAGTACATAGTGACTCTCCACTTTGTCCTATTAAAGCACACTGTCTAATGGACAATGATGTAGTATTTACAGCCACATCCATATACAGGGCTTTCGGAAAGTATTCAGACCCCTTCACCTTTTCCCCATTTTGTTACGTGACAGACTTATTCTTACGGTACACTGTCCTTCTCTCAGCACATATCAAAGCTGCAGGCTAAAGTAAAATCTAGACTTGGTTTCCTCTATCATAATCACTCCTCTTTCACCCCAGCTGCCAAACTAACCCTGATTCAGATGACCATCCTACCCATGCTAGATTACGGAGACGTAATTTATAGATCGGCAGGTAAGGGTGCTCCCGTGCGGCTAGATGTTCTTTACCATTCGGCCAT
Source organism: Oncorhynchus kisutch (assembly GCF_002021735.2). Taxonomy (NCBI): domain Eukaryota; kingdom Metazoa; phylum Chordata; class Actinopteri; order Salmoniformes; family Salmonidae; genus Oncorhynchus; species Oncorhynchus kisutch. The sequence goes on along the minus strand of NC_034174.2, from coordinate 12,199,208 downwards.
CAGATTTGCCATCAATGCTCCTTATAGGACACATCACTGCACTCTATACTCCTCTGTAAACTGGTCATCTCTGTATACCCGTTGCAAGACCCACTGGTTGATGCTTATATATAAAACCCTCTTAGGCCTCACTCCCCCCTATCTGAGATATCTACTGCAGCCCTCATCCTCCACAACACCCGTTCTGCCAGTCACATTCTGTTAAAAGTCCCCAAAGTACACACATCCCTGAGTCGCTCGTCTTTTCAGTTCGCTGCAGCTAGCGACTGGAACAAGCTGCAACAAACACTCAAACTAGACAGTTTTATCTCAATCTCTTCATTCAAAGACTAAATTATGGATACTCTTACTGACAGTTGTGGCTGCTTTGTGTGATGTATTGTTGTCTCTACCTTCTTGCCCTTTGTGCTGTTGTCTGTGCCCAATAATGTTTGTACCATGTTTTGTGCTGCTACCATCTTATACTGCTGCCATGTTGTGTTGCTAACATGTTGTTACCATGCTGTGTTGTCCTGTGTTGCTGCCATGCTATGTTGTCTTAAGTCTCTCTTTATGTAGTGTTGTCTCTCTTGTCATGATGTGTGTTTTGTCCTATATATTTTTTTTCTTCTTCTTTTTTTTATCCCAGCCCCCCGTCCCCGCAAAAGGCCTTTTGCCATTTGGTAGGCCGTCATTGTAAGAAAGAATTTGTTCTTAACTGACTTGCCTAGTTAAATAACGGTGAATCATATATATTTTTTCCCTCCCCAAATTCGATCCTGTCTCATCACTGCAACTTCCCAACAGGCTCGGGATGCGAAGGTCGAGTCATGCGTCCTCCGAAACATGACCCGCCTAACCACGCTTATTAACACCCACCCGCACCAATGTGTCGGAGGAGACACTGTTCAACTGATGACCAAGGTCAGCCTCTCTATGGGACTCCCGATCACAGCCGGTTGTGATACAGCCCGGGATCGAACCCGGTTACAACATGATTCCATATATGTTATTTCAGAGTTTTGATGTCTTCACTATTATTCTACAATGTAGACAATAGTACAAATAAAGAAGAACCCTGGAATGAGTAGGTGTGTCCAAACTTTTGACTGGGACTGTAAATATTTAGACACTTTGCTATGAGATTCGAAATTGAGCTCAAGTGCATCCTGTTTCCATTGATCATCCTTGAGGTGTTCCTACAACTTGATGGAGGTGGAGTCCATCTGTGGTAAATTCAATTGATTGGACATGATTTGAAAAGGCACACAACTGTCTATATAAGGTCCCACAGTTGACAGTGCATGTCAGAGCAAACACCAAGCCATGAGGTCGAAGGAATTGTCAAGAAAGCTCTGAGACAGGATTGTGTCGAGGCACAGATCTGGAGAAGGGTACCAAAACATTTCTGCAGCTTTGAAGGTCCCCAAGAACACAATGGCCTCCATCATTCTTAAATGGAAGAAGTTTGGAACCATCAAGACCCTTGCAAGAGCTGGCCGCCCAGCCAAACTGAGAAATCGGGTGGAAAGGGCCATGGTCAGATAGGTGACCAAGAACCCAATGGGCACTCTGACAGAGCTCTAAAGTTCCTCTGTGGAGATGGGAGAAAGTTCTACAAGGACACCCATCTCTGCAGCACTTCACCAATTAGGCCTTTATAGTAGAGTGGCCAGATGGAACCACTCCTCAGTAAAAGGCACATGACAGCCCGCTATAAATTTGCCAAAAGGTACCTAAAGTTTCTCAGACCATGAGAGACAAGATTATCTGGTCTGATGAAACAAGATTGAACTCTTTGGCCTGAATGCCAAGCGTCACGTCTGGAGGAAACCTGGCACCATCCCTACGGTGAAGCATGGTGGTGGCAGCATAATGCTATGGGATGTTTTTCATCGGCAGGGACTGGGGAATAGTCAGGATCGAGGCAAAAATGAACAGAGCAAAGTACAGAGAGATCATTGATGAAAACCTGCTCCAGAGCGCTCAGGACCTCAGACTGGGGGCGAAGGTTCACCTTTCAACAGGACAACGACCCTAAGCACACAGCCAAGACAACTCAGGAGTGACTTCGGGACAAGTCTCTGAATGTCCTCGAGTGGCCCAGACAGAGCCCCGACTTGAACCCAATCGAACATCTCTGGAGAGACCTGAAAAGAGCTGTGCAGCAACGCTCTCCATCCAACCTGACAGAGCTTGAGAGGATCTGCAGAGAAGAATGGGAGAAACTCCCCAAATACAGATGTACCAAGCTTGTAGTACTGAGTAAAGGGTCTGAATACTTAGTGTATGTAAATATGATATTTCCGTTTTTTTATATGTATATACACGTGTTAAAATTTCAACAACAAAAATTGTACTTTGTCATTATGGTGTATTGTGTGTAGATTGATGAGGGGGAAAACAATTTAATTAATTTTAGAATAAGGCTGTTACCTAACAAAATGTGGAAAAAGTCAAGGGGTCTGAATATTTTCCAAAGCCTTCATTTCTCAGAACAAGAATAGACTGATGAGTTTCAGAAGAAAGTTCTTTGTTTCTGGCCATTTTGAGCCTGTAATCGAACCCACAAATGCTGATGCTCCAGATACTCAACTAGTCTAAAGAAGGACAGTTTTGTTGCTTCTTTAATCAGAACAACAGTTTTCAGCAGTGCTAACATAATTGCAAAATGGTTTTCTAATGATCAATTAGCCTTTTAAAATTATAAACTTGGATTAGCTAACACAATGTGCCATTGGAACACAGGAGTGATGGTTGCTGATAATGGGCCTCTGTACGCCTATGTAGATATTCCATAAAAAATCTGCCGTTTCCAGCTACAATAGTCATTTACAACATTAACAATGTGTACACTGTATTTATGATAAATTTGATGATATTTTAATGGACAACATTTTTTGCTTTTCATTCAAAAACAAGGACATTTCTAAGTGACCGCAAGCTTTTGATCGGTAGTGTACGTTTACTGGGCACTACATCATTTTGGTTCAGTAGTTATCAGTTTTGAGCAGTTTGATTAAGTGATAATTAATTGTATTGTTAACAAATGACAAGTCTAATAAAAAGCATGAGCAGGTGCACTCAGAGAAAATGAACCAAAAACTGTAATAATGTAGTGGATTCACCAAGGTTTGAAAGAAAGGTGCACTTATCAACACACTTTTTTCCCTCTTGCAGGTGGCTCTGAGGTCGGGTAACCTGGAGATGATCTACATCCTGCTGAGGTTCGGAGCCAACGTCAACTACTTCTCCCGCATCAATACCACCCACTTCCCCTCCGCGCTGCAGTACGCCTTGAAGGACGAGGTTGTCCTGCGCATGCTTTGTAACTATGGCTACGATGTCCAGCGCTGCTTCGAGTGCAACTACGGTGAAGCGTCCCATGTTCCTGATGACTATGAGGGCTGGACAAATTCTGTCATCAACGACTCCATGGTAAGGGGGTTATTGGTAGGGTGAATAGGTCCAGGGGTTTCTCTCTGGTCAGGTTATGTGGCTAAGTATTATTCTTTAGTTCCTTAAAGCTAGAATGCAAAGTTGCAACATCCATTTTTGGACATGTAAATGAATGATATGTACCCATTGATTCTTGAAGAATAAACGTATAAGTTTCATAAATTCATCCGAACCCAAAATACACTTTATCGTTTGAATTCAGGATTCTAGCTTTAAAACGTTAGGCTCCTAGTATGCTTATAACAAGTTAGAACGCATTAAGTAATAACTGCAGGCTTTTAGTAAAGTGTTACCTAAAACTATTATGTGCTTCCTTGCAGTTTTGTGAGGTTATCTCAGTGTACTGGTTGAAAGAACACTCGGGACACGTGGTGCGTATCATGATGGATTACGTCGATCACGTGACCTTCTGCTCGAAACTAAAGGCTGTTCTGATGGAACAAAAGCAGTGGCCTGATATCTGCAAAGTTCAAGGTTGGTGGATAAACAAAACAAAACTAGGTGGACAAAACACATCTATGTGTGTTGTTAACCATTCAATGGGAAAACAGTTATGTTTTCATAGAAGGCATAGATTGTTCATGACTATGATTATGTTGAGGGCCTGGAGTTGTTCCTGAGCGACCTGACCATGGTAAAAATCTTGCCCCTAATTATTGGCTATAATTACTGGACCCGAAAAATGTCCCTCAGACAGTTGATGAACTAGGCCTACTTGACAGTCTATGTAATTGACTAGCTCATATCTGACTGTGTCTATCATCATCATAATCATCATCCCTCTCCGCAGAGAACGCTCGCTGTCTTCAGCATCTCTGTCGTCTGAAGATCCGTAGCTGTCTGGGCCGACTGCGTCTCAGGGCCCCAGTGTTCAGGCATTTCCTGCCTCTACCCAACCGGCTCAAAGATTACATCCTGTACCGGGAGTATGATCTCTTCAGCCAGAAGATCCTAGTGGGCTGACTGGAAGAAGTACATGGAGGATGAGCGAAGAAGATATGCCTACATTAACAATTAGTCAGTGACTCAGCAATGCTATTAGTCAGTTTTTTTACTCTCAGGGGTGCCGTCTCTTAGGGCCAGGGTGCCCAACGTCGAAATCTTGTGAGTATTTTTTGGAGGAAGGGGGGCACATCAAGGCTGATTTGTTCATTGTGGCTATAGCACCCTAGCTCTACTGTAATTCAAATCGTGCTATTAGTCTGTCAGGCAGACGAGCTGAGCTCACTCACATCAGGTTAAAAGAGTTTACTGTTATCATCAAGTGGAATTTGTTACTTTTCACCTAAAAAATGACGGTGGGGCAGGGGGGGTTGAAGAATTTTGGTCTGTTTCAGCATAAAATAAAACCTTTCTCTTTTTTTGTCAAGTTTCATTGTCTGTTATTTATCAGAGCTACATGTACATGTGTGTCTACACTGAGTGTACAAAACATTAAGAACATCTCTTTCTATGCCATAGACTGACCAGGTGAAAGCTATGAACCCTTATTGATGTCACTTGTTAAATCCACTTCAATCAGGGTAGATGAAGGTGAGGAGACAGGTTAAATAATTATTTTTACGCTTTGAGACAATTGAGACATGGATTGTGTGCCGTTCAGAGGGTGAATGGGCAAGACAAAATATTTAAGTGCCTTTGAAAGGGAGGTATGGCAGTAGGTGACAGGTGCACCCATTTGTGTCAGGAACTGCAACGCTGCTGGGTTTTTCACACTCAGCACTTTCCTGTGTGTATCAAGAATGGTCCACCACCCAAAGGACATCCAGCCATCTTGACATAACTATGGGAAGAATTGGAGTCAACATGGGCCAGCATCCCTGCAGAATGCTTTCGACACCTTGTCGAGCCCATGCCCAGACTAATTGAAGGTGGTGGTGTAACTCAATATTAGGAAGGTGTTCTTAATGTTTAAAAAAAAGTTTTGCCTAAACCTGTGCTGTTGTTTGGTTGCAAATTGCAACAAAAAACATAATCCTAACCATGGAAACAAGATAGATGGAAGAAAGTCATCCAAAACTGTTCAGACATAGCCACCCACCTTCGTAACCGCCCAGGGGGTGGTGCCATTTTTGGCTCTGAAAACAGACTGGTAATCGTTTATGGACAACGGTTAAATTGAGCCAAAATGTATTTCATTGCATAGCACAAAGGAACCAATGAAATCTGTCGAGAAAAACTTTATCCAATCATAATCGTTCTAAAGGCGGGATATCCGCATGTAGGATGATATGTGTGTGGAGGTTGATCTGAAGGGAAAACATTCAGTGGGAGTGATAGGCTAGCTATTTCATTTATTATTGACCGATTACAGTTCCTATTCGTACGAATTGAAATAGCTAGCTATAGCCATGCCTGGAATAGATACATTACCGATCGAGGAGACATTCGAGGACAGTCCGCAGGTAATCTCAAACTATGCTCTGTAGCTCCCTGTTGTCTTTGTGGTGTGCAAGAGCCCAGCGAATGCTAGCCAGCCATGTTAGCTCGCTCGAGCAAGCGTCAAATAAAGAGCTGTCAGAAGGTGATAGGTGGCCTCTTCAGATAAAATATGTCTGGTCCCCAGGCAAACGAGCGAAACTGCTTCATGATATTTGGCCAGCTGTCAATGGTAGTAGCTATTTTTGCATTATCGGCCTTTGCACCACCTGATAAAAGTAACTAGATAATGGATTTCTATTGAGACAATGCCATGTTGTTGATGATATTGAACACACAAATTAGTCGGTCAAACTACGTGACCGTCCTGGCTCCAGCTGGCTAGCTGGGTGCACCACTTCCTCCCTATCGTAGAGTTGAGTAAACACCGCTACTTCCCCAGAATATAGAGAAGAGGTTATTGGCTAGCTACTTCCCTAGCTGCACACCACTGGATTTTGATGGGTTGGCTGTCTGACCATAGCTAGGCCTTTTTATAATTGGTATTTGGCTTGTCTATGAGAGCTGCACTTGTACAGTGAATGTTAAATGTTCTTTAGACCTAGTTTTGTATTTGTTGGCATTAATGAAACCCTCTTTCAGCTACGGTATATAGCCTAGATACAGTAACCAACAACTGCTTGCATGTCCAGTAGTCATAAGAATCATTACTGTCTGTTGCAGAACAGGCTTGTCCAGCAGTGTCAGGGGACTGAGGCAATAGAAAATACCATTTAATTATATTCCAATCCATTCTAGTCATTCTATTTCTATGGCTGAGGCTCTCTCCCGACAGAATGCAGCAACATATACCGGTGAGACCAGTTCCAGAGTGTTGATCACTAGCTTGCACCCACAGACATGACATGTCCCTGACCTAGTCTGAGGCGTCTGGGGCATGACATGTAGCTGTACAGTATGGCAGTGGTGGCGCCCAGCTACCCCGCCTCCTGGATAGCTACTGGACATGCATTCTTCATTATCCTGCCCTATGCAACCTACACAGTACACTCCTGATTCAGCTAAACATAATCTTGATGAAGGGTCGCTCTCCAGGAGGCCACCTCTGATGTGTGGGATGAACACAATAGTCAGATGGATTGGCTAAAGCCACAGATCTGGGACCAGATTAGCCTTGCACAACGGTGACATAAGTGTGCCATCTAAGCTTCCTCTTTCTGGTAGGCCTAACCTGAATTTTTCCTTAGATGAGTGGTTCCTTCATCTACTGTCTTTCTCTCCCTGTTGCCAGACGCGCTCCCTGCTCGGTGTGTTCGAGGAGGATGCGGCTGCAATATCCAACTACTCCCAGAAGCTCTTCCAGGCCATGAACAGAATCTACGATGCACAAGTGAGCAATGAGCCCTGGGATAAGTTCATGCCAGTTAGTGTGCAGGCTTTTTTTTTTTTTTAAACAAGCAAGCACACTCATACAAACAGGGCTGTAACCAGGGTTTTGGTGAGGTCCTGACATTTTTGAAAGTTGAAGCTCATTTGCTGCATTTCTACCAAAATATTTTTTAAATGCTATTTGGGGAACAGCAAAAACAAACAAAAATGCCCCTAGCCATTATCACCTTGGCTGCTGTAGTTTCATTCACCTCAGTCCATCTACAAACACAGAGCCTATTAGCTATACAATTGTTAACGTCATACCCCTGAAAGGGGGGAAATATGAGAAAGGATTCACACTGACACGTAACATTGGAAACGAAAACAAAAACGTACGACCTTTTCAGAACTGTGTTTGCATGTTGATTGCATGTTGTATTTTGATGTCGGCCTTTAGGGAACATAAGCCACGTAGAGATGTTCCTATATTGAAACGTATGTTTTTTCCCCTCTAATTTGTTTGATAAGATTAGTACAGATTTTCTCATGGGACCCATATGGGGCTCTGTTCCTCTGCTCCCTCCCTTCTGCATGCATTGCAGTCTGCTTCACTACTGGGCCCTGCATCACTGTCTGTCTCGGTAGCCTATTCTCTGTAGAGCAATGTTATTATGAGAACTTAGTAGTGTATTTTTTGCTCCTGCTGAGAGAGGCTCTGTTTAATGTTCGCTTTGGCTTCTTCATTCTTCTAGCTGGCTAAGGAATACTAGCCAGAGCCCTTCAACATTATTGCAATATGTCTCTGCTGGCAGCTAGCCACCTGACTCACTGACATATTTATAAGCGACTATTTACCAGTTGTGCACTCATCCTCTGAGAATTGGTTTTGGGGATGTCTGTAAACAGTATTAATCGCAGGATGGTTTTAAAACTGCCTTTTGTCCAGTATCTCGCAAGCATACTATCAGCAGCGTCTCAAGTTGCCTTATTGAGCCGAATGTGAGGCGGGGAGTTCATATCACGTCTCAGGCCCCTGGCCTGTGCTGTGAAAGGGTAGTGAATGTGCTGCCAAAAAGGCAAATCCAGAAGTCGTTGGCGAACATAATGAATAAACCCCTGTTCATGATTCTACTCGTTGGCAAAGAGGCAGGCACAATTGGAACACAGTCAGATCAATAATATAAACATTCTTAGCCTTTGATCAATGCTGGGAGCAATATTAAGATGTAGACCCATAATTGATTTTCTTTATTGTCTGTACAAAATACCGTGCATTCAGAAAGTATTCATACCCTTTGGCTTATTCCACATTTTATTGTTACAGCCTGAATTCAAAATGGATTTTTTTTTAAACTATTTTTTATCTTACCCGTCTACATAAAAGATCCCATAATGACAAAGTGAAAACATGTTTTTAGAAATGTTTGCAAATGTATTGAACATTAAATACAGATATCTAATTTACATACGTTTTCACACCCTGAGTGTACATGTTAGAATCACCTTTGGCAGCAATTACAACTTCGAGTCTGTCTGAGTCTTCCAGCTCTGTCATGTTGGTTGTTGATCAGTGTTTGACAGCCATTTTCAAGTCTTGCCTTAGGTTTTCAAGTAGATTTAAGTCAAAACTGTAACTAGGCCAATCAGGATCATTCAATGTCGTTTTGGTAAGTAACTCCGGTGTATATTTGGCCTTGTGTTTTAGGTTATTGTCCTGCTGAAAGAGGAATTTGTCTCCCTGTGTCTGTTGGAAAGCAGACTGAACCAGGTTTTCCTGAAGGATTTTGCCTGTGCTTTGCTCTATTCTGTTTCTTTTCATTAAAAAAAACTCCCTAGTCCTTAGCAAAGACGAGCATACCCATGACATAAAGAGTGGTACTCGGGGATGTGTTGTGTTGGATTTGCCCCAAACATAGCACTTTGTATTTAGGACATAGTTCATTTCTTTGCAACATTTTTTGCGGTGTTACTTTAGTGCCTTATTGCAAACAGGATGCATGTTTTGAAATATTTGTATTCTGACAGGCTTCCTTCTTTTCACTCTGTCATTTAGGTTTGCATTGTGGAGTAACTACAGTGTTGTTGATCCATCCTCAGTTTTCACAGCTAATGAACTCTAACTGTTTAATGTTGCCATTGGCCTCATGGTGAAATCTTTGTAGTGACTGTGTGTATTGATACGCCATCCAAAGTGCAATTAGTAACTTCACCATTCAAAACCTGGTCTTTGTGGTTGATTCTGTGTTTGACAGGCTATAACTCAACAAAATGTGGAGAAAGACAAGGGGTGTGAATACTTTCTGAAGGCACTGTGTGTATATATAGAGAGTTCGTGGAGTTCCGAGACAGGATTGTGTCGAGGCACAGATCTGGGGAAGGGTACAAAAAAAATGTTGCAGCATTGAACATCCCCAAGAACGCAGGGGTCTTCATCATTCTTAAATGAAAGAAGTTTGAAATCACCAAGACTTTTCCTAGAGCTGGCCGCTCAACCAAACTGAGCAATCGTGGGAGAAGGGCCTTGGTCAGGGAGGTTACCAAGAACCCGATGGTCACTCTGACAGGGCTCCAGAGTTCCTCTGTGGAGATGGGGGAACGCTCCAGAAGGACAACCATCTCTGCAGCACTCCACCAATCAGGCCTTTATGGTAGGGTGGCCAGACGGAAGCCACTCCTAAGTTAAAGGCCCATGACAGTTTGCCTTAAAGGTCTCAGACCATGAGAGACAAGATTATCTGGTCTGATGTAACCAAGATTGAACTCTTTGGCCTGCGTACCTAGTGTCATGTCTGGAGGAAACCTGGCACCATCTGTACGGTGAAGTATGGTGGTGGCAGCATCATGCGGGCATTGTTTTCAGCGGCTGGGAGACTAGTTAGGATCGAGGGAAAGATGAACGGAGCAAAGTACAGAGAGATCCTTGATGAAATCCTGCTCTGAGCGCTCAGGACCTCAGACTGGTGCAAAGGTTCACCTTCCAACAGGTCAACGACCCTAAGCACACAGCCAAGACAATGCAGGAGTGGCTTCGGGACAAGTCTCTGAATGTCTTTGAGTGGCCCTCCCAGAGACCAGACTTGAACCCGATCTAATTTCTCTGGCGAGACATGAAAATAGCTGTGCAGCGATGCTCTCCATCCAACCTGCCAGAGCTGGAGAGGATCTGCAGAGAAGAATTGGAGAAACTCCCCAAATACAGTTGCACCAAGCTGGTAGCGTCATACCCAAGAAGACTCGGCTGTAATCGCTGCCAAAGGTGCTTCAACAAAGTACTGAGTAAATGGTCTGAATACTTATGTAAATCTGGTATTTCAGTTATTTTTAATACATTTGGGGAAAAAATACTTTTTGCTTTGTTGTTATGGGGTATTGTGCATAGATTGAGGATAAATAATTTAATTTTAGAACAAGACTGTAACGTAACAAAATGTGGAAAAAGTCAAGGGGTCTGAAATACTTTCCGAATGGACTGTATTTGTACTATTCAATTTTTTTTAACAAATAAGACATTTTCCAGACCTCCTCATATGCAGTTAAGGCCAAGCAGACAAACGCACACAATAACAAGTAGTTGCTCCTACTGTCGGTTAAGTAAAACTACATTTGCTTTTCTCCTTTTCAGAATGAGTTGAGTGCTGCCACCCATCTCACCTCCAAACTTCTGAAGGAGTATGAGAAACAGGTATGTTCTCACTATGTCAACATGTTGCATGCATGATAGAGGTATTGGTGGTGATGGATTTCCCTTTGAACTGTCCGTTGTGTTTTCTATGGCACGTTAATGCACTACTAGGACCAGGTGAAACATAAAAACACCTTGTCAATTATGGTATTATCATTAAGGCCCAGAGTTTTGTTTTATAATGTGACCTGACCAGGCAAGAAACTAGGGCCTAGTCAATTTTCTTCCAGAGCTGACAAATGCTTGCATTTCTTTTTCTCATGCATCTTCTAAGAAACCCGTTTGTTTAAAACATTAGTTGAATGCTCTGATTGTAGGTCCCTCTGGATAAGAGAGTCTGTCAAACAACTAAAATATAAATGGAAAATGCATTAGGACTTTGGCCTGTCTTTGCAGCGCTTTCCTCTTTGCAGCGACGACGAGGTCATGAGCTCCACCCTGCAGCATTTTGCCAAAGTCATAGACGAGGTGAGAACTGCTGCTCTGCCCTCATCCTCCTCCTCACTGTGGCACGCTGCTGCTCACATAGGATTACATTGTCTTAACCTTTACCTTCTTTAATTACACTATAAACACTCTCATACTGCACTTTAACTTCTTCCTTCTTTCTGTCCATCTTAATAACCTCTTCCATCTCTCGTCTTAACCTTGGGGCGGCAGGGTAGCCTAGTGGTTAGAGCGTTGGACTAGTAACCGGAAGGTTGCAAGTTTAAATCCCCGAGCTGACAAGGTACAAATCTGTCGTTCTGCCCCTGAACAAGCAGTTAACCCACTGTTCCTAAAATAAGAATTTGTTCTAAACTGACTTGCCTAGTTAAATAAATGTTTAAAAAAAAATAAAAAATTCTCTGATCCTTCACTCTTACATTGTCTTTCAATCTTAATTTAAACCCCTCCCTTCCTTCATTCTGTATTTACCTCTCTCTTCCTTCTTGCTAGGCTCCCCCACCTCTCCTCTGTGATGAGAGACATTTCCCTGAGGAGATGCCATAATGTAACTGGCCTTTCTTCACTCCCACAGTTGAGTTCCTGTCATGCAGTCCTCTCCACTCAGCTGGCTGACGCCATGATGTTCCCTATCACCCAGTTTAAGGAGAGGGACTTAAGAGGTAAGACTCTAAATTCCATACCCTTTTTTTTTTCTTTTTTTAAATTTTTTTACTCTTTATATAGAGACATACATTTGAGCGCTGGAGACCAATCACAGGGATGACAAGGGCATAGAATGACATATAAAATCCTATTAAATAAATATAACTTAATAGGAGTCTGAAGGTGGCTGTGCTGCACTATCGCTAGCCTAGACCAACGTCTGCCACTTTGTAAAGTTGACTAGTGGCAGAATGTGAACAGATAGTTGAAATGTTAACCATCTTTCTCTCCCCTACAGAGATACTGACTCTGAAGGAAGTGTTCCAGATTGCCAGTGATGGTGAGTGTGAGCTACTCAGTAAAACATGAAAACAAATTATTGTTGTGACATGGTATGATTTCATGAGCCCATGTTGTAATTGTAATAACCACTCATGACATGTTTCTGTCTACAGATCATGACATGGCCATCAACCGATACAGCCGTCTCTCTAAAAGGAGGGACAACGAGAAGGTACAGGGTTTGTTTTTGGAAACATAATATTATTTTTGGAGAAGTTCATTATTATAAGATTACCTTGTTGTAACAATAACTGTCTCACCAAATTAAACCTGACATTTTGTGTGCGTGTCTTCTCTCCAGGTGAAGGGCGAGGTGATGGAGGATGTGTATACCTCCAGGAAGAAGCAGCACCAGACCATGATGCACTACTTCACAGCCCTCAACACTCTGCAGTACAAGAAGAAGATTGCCATTCTGGAGCCGCTGCTGGGGTATATGCAGGCACAGGTACTGTACAACAACCTTACGTCCTCCTCCCTTCCGTCTCTCTCTCTTACACCTTCTTTCTCTCCTCTGTCTCCAGTATATGTTCTGATCAGCATGTCTATATCTCTCAGATCAGCTTTTTCAAGCTGGGATCAGAGAACCTCACCCAGCAGTGGGAAGATTTCCTCACCAACATAGGAACCAGCGTTCAGAAGTAAGCTTCAAACTGAATCTCCTAGACTCTAGGAATTTGTAGAGATCTTGAGAAGATTGGATAGTTGTAAGCAATGGTGGTAGCTCCATATTGCCTTCTGTTAGGCCAAATGGAATTATTGCCACATTGCATGCAGTGTGTTTAAGGCTGGGCGTGTGTGGTTGTGTCCAGTGTCCGCAGGGAGATGGATGGTGAGGTAGATATAATGCAACAGACCATCCAGGACTTGGAGCAGGCCAGTGACCTCCTCTACATGCCAGACCCCGACCCTAGCCAGGTTCCTGTCAACCGCAACCTCACACGCAAGGCCGGCTACCTCTACAGACGAAAGTAAGACAGCACTGTCCCACACCAGACACACACACAAGCCTGGCAATGGCTACCTCAACAAATGTATACATTCAAATCAATCCACTCAAGTTAGTCCATATCAAGCTATGGTAGGACAGCAGTTTTGTCTCTGGCCACAGCTTATTGAAGATGTTCATAACGCTTGCTTGATAAAAAAAAAAATATATATATATATTGGTCCTATTAATTTGTAGTGTAAAACGTTGATGTTAGTTTGGGCCCAAAAGGCAGTCACCTGCACCAGAACACGTTTTAACCATTCTTTTCCTTTTTCTCTTCTGAATGTGACCGCCTAGTAAAACAAGCCTAGTGTCTTCCTCCTGGGAGCGGCAGTACTTCTTCACCCAGGGAGGGAACCTGATGGGCCAGGCACGAGGGCATGTAGCTGGGGGTCTGGTCATGGACATCGATAATTGCTCTGTCATGGCCGTGGACTGTGAAGACCGACGCTTCTGCTTCCAGATCACATCCTTTGACGGCAAGAAGTAAATGACTACATATTAAAGCTTTAGAAACCAGTAATACCAGCTTATGAAGAAGAATGGCGCCGGTGTGGATGGCTGCCGTTTTGCTTCTAACCAATTGTGCTATTTTGTGGGTTTTTTTCTTCTAATTTGTAACTTATTTTGTACGTAATGTTTCTGCCTCTTATGACCGAAAATAGCTTCTGGATATCAGAACAGCGATTTACTCCCCTCAAACTGGATAAACTGGATTTTTTTCTTTAATAAATCTGACGCATAGGATATAATGTTGCTCCCGGACAGGCCAAATCCCCGTCATTCGCATGAGGAAAAGATGGAAATACAGCGGGTACCGATCAGGGGAGAATAAACTGGATGACCTCCGTTCGTACAGATCAGGGTGCCTTGTAAGAATACGTCAGTGAGTGGGTAACACGCCTCTACCATCTGTTATTTTGGCCAAAGTGCAATCACGGGAGAATAAACTGGATGACCTCCGTTCGAGACTATCCTACCAACGGGACATTAACTGTAATATCTTATGTTTCACGAGTCGTGGCTGAATGATGACACAGATAATATACAGTTGGCTGGGTTTTCCGTGTATCAGCAGGACAGAACAGCTACGTCCGGTAAGACGAGGAGTGGGGGTGTCTGTCTATTTGTCAATAACAGCTGGTGCGCGATGTCTAATATTGAGGTAGTCTCAAAGTATTGCTCGCCTAAGGTAGAGTACCTCATGATAAGCTATAGACTACACTGTCTACCAAGAGACTTCATCTATATTTTTCACAGCCGTCTATATACCACCACAAACCGATGCTGGTAATAAGACCGCACTCAACAAGCTGTATAAGGCCATAAGCAAACAAGAAAATGCTCATCCAGAAGCGGCGCTCCTAGTGGCCGAGGACTTTAATGCAGGCAAACTTAAATCAATTTTTACCTAATTTCTACCAGCATGTCACATTTGCAACCAGAGGGGGAAAAACTATAGACCACCTTTACTCCACACACAGAGACATGTACAAAGCTCTCCCTCACCCTCCATTTGGAAAATCTGACCATAATGTATATCCTGATTCCTGCTAACAAGCAAACACTAAAGCAGGAAGTACCAGTGACTCGCTCAATACGGAAGTGGTCAGATGATGCGGATGCTACACTACAGGACTGTTTTGCAAACACAGACTGGAATATGTTCTGGGATTCATCCAATGGCTTTGAGGAGTATATTATTAAACTTATTGCTGCAGTAGTAACTAAGATGGGGAGAAGTCTGTTTATAATAAATAAAGCGCTGCTCTGCCTTCTTAAAAACACTATCAACAAGGCAGGTCTTACAGGCCCTAGTTTTGTTGCACCTTGACTAGTGTTCAGCCGTGTGGTCAGGTGCCACAAAAAAGGACATAGGAAAATTGCAATTGGATCAGAACAGGGCAGCACGGCCCTTGGATGTACACATAGAGCTAATATTAATAATATGCATGTCAATCTCTCCTGGCTGAAAGTGGAGGAGAGATTGACTTCATCACTACTTTTATTTATAAAAGGTATTGACATGTTGAATGCACCAAGCTGTCTGTCTAAACTACTGGCACACAGCTCGGACACCCATGCATACCCCACAAGACATGCCACAAGAGATCTCTTCACAGTCCACAAGTCCAGAACAGACTATGGGAGGCACACAGTACTACATAGAGCCATGACTACATGGAACTCTATTCCACATCAAGAAAACTGACGCAAGCAGTAAAATTAGATTTTTTTTTAAAGATTTAAAAAACACCTTATGGAACAGCGGGGACTGTGAAGCAGCACAAACATTGGCACAGACATATGCATACACACACACACACACACACAATAACATACTCACTATACATACATATGGATTTAGTACTGTAGATATGTGGTAGTGGTGGAGTAGGGGCCTGAGGGCACACAGTGTGTTGTGAATGTATTGTAATGTTTTAAAATTGTATAAACTGCCTTAATTTTGCTGGACCCCAGGAAGAGTAGCTGCTGCTTTGGCAGCAGCTAATGGGGATTCATAATAAATACAACTATTAATTGATTAAGTGCATTGACGACGTCGTTCCCACAGTGACCGTACGTACATATCCCAACCAGAAGCCATGGATTACAGGCAACCTCCGCACCGAGCTAAAGGCTAGAGCTGACACTTTCAAGGAGCCGGAGACTAATCCGGACACTTTTAAGAAATCTTGCTATGCCTTCAGACGAACCATCAAACAGGCCAGCGTCAGTACAGGACTAAGATTGAATCATACTACACCGGCTTTGATGCTCGTCGAATGTGACTGGGCTTGCAAACTATTACGGACTACAAATGGAAACCCAGTCGCGAGCTGCCCCAGTGACACGACCCTACCAGATGGGCTAAATGCCGACGTGAGCAATACCTTTTAAACAGGTCAACATTCACAAGGCCGCGATTAGCAGGACATGTACTCAGAGCATGCGCAGACCAACTGGCATGTGTCTTCACTGACATTTTCAACCTCTCTCTGTCTGAGTCTGTAATACCTACATGTTTCAAGCAGACCACTATAGTCCCTGTGCCCAAAAAAGTGAAGGTAACCTGCCTAAATGTCTACTACTCCTTTGAAAGGCTGGTCATGGCTCACATCAACACCATCATCCCAGAAACCCTAGACTCACTCCAATTCGCATACCACCCCAATAGATCCACAGATGACGCCATCTCAATCGCACTCCACACTGCCCTTTTCCTTCTGGGGAAAAAAGGAACACTTATGTGAGAATACTGTTCATTGACTACAGCTCAGCCTTTCAACATCATAGTGCCCTCAAAGCTCATCACTAACCTCAGGTGTCCCTGGGACTAAACACATCCCTATGCAACTGGATCCTGGACTTCCTGACGGGCCGCCCACAGTTGGTAAGGGTAGGCAACAACACATCTGCCACGCTGGTCCTCAACATGGGGTCCCCCTCATGGGTGCGTGCTTAGTCCCCTCCTGTACTCCCTGTTCACCCACGACTGCGTGGCCAAGCACGACTCCAACACCATCATTAAGTTTGACGACACAACCGTGGGAGACCTGAACACTGACAACAATAGAGCCTATAGGGAGGAGGTCAGAGACCTGGCAGTGTGGTTTCCAGGACATCAACCTCTCACTCAATGTGAGCAATACTAAGGAGATGATCGTGGACTACAGGAAAAGGAGGGCCAAACACGTCCCCATTCACATCAAAAGTGCCTTGGTGTCCACATCACCAACAAACTATCATGGTCCAAACACACCAAGAACGTTGTGAAGAGGGCACGACAACACCTTTTCCTGAGACTGAATTTTTGGCATGGGTCCCCAGATCCTCAAAGTTCTACAGCTGCACCATCGAGAGCATCCTGTTTTGGTCTACACCTGTTTGTATTCGGGGCATGTGACAAATACATTTTGATTTGATTATGAACCTTTAGAACTTAGTAACTATTTTCACTGAAGTTACTGAGGTGCTTTGTCTTTGTTTCAGGGTGGTCATATTGCAGGCAGATAGCAGAAAGGACTGTGAAGAGGTGAGACAACAGTTTTAGTCATAATATATTGTACATCTTATTTTTGTATTGTATAAATACAGCACAGACATGGAATTCGCGCATCTCCTAATAACGCTGTCCTGTGCTTCTCTCCTCCTTCAGTGGATTGCAACTATAAACAACATCTCAAAGAGGATATATCTGAGTGAGAACCCAGAGGTGAGTAGCCGGCAATCACTGGAAAACCCTACTCTTACATCATCATCATTCAATCTGTCATGTATAATTAGAGCTGTGAGCCCTATGGTGTGATATGCCCCCAGACAATGCTGGATGTCTGTGATGTGAGTCTCATCTCCCACCTCCCTTTGTTACCAAGCTGTTGTCAAGCACATTTCCCCATTGCTGAAATGCCCTCTTTCTTTTGGCAGGAAATTGCAGCCAGAGTGAACCAATCAGCTCTTGAGGCTGTGACACCGTCTCCCTCCTTCCAGCAGAGGCATGAGAGTATGCGGCCGACCACGTGCGTTTCTGAATCATAGAGACTTCATTATTATTAGAGCCAGGAGTTTTTCCTGACCATGGAACACTCTGGGCCTTGGTAGTGTATAGCCGATAACTACTCTAGCCTATAAAGTGGTTAAATAATCAAGACTAACCAAGGTAAACCCTACTGTAGTAAGTTAAATTAAGACAAACCCTGCTCTAGTTAGAGGTGTCATGATATTGCATTCTGTCCAACTCTCTAACCTCCATCTCTCTAACCTCTCTGACCTCCATCTCTCTCTGACGTCCGTCTCTCCTGTATAGACAAGGGCGGTCCCGGGCAGCGCGGACCAGCAGTGTGAGCTCAGTGGGCTCTGAGACGGCCTCACCGGCCCTCTCTGTCCTCTCATTGGACGCCCTGGTGGCTCCTGACACGCCCATCCAGTTTGACATCATCTCTCCAGTCAGCGAGGAGTACGCAGGCCAGGCCAAGGCTGCGGGACAGGGCAGGTTGGTACTAACTAACCAGGGTTTCCCAAACGGTGTATAGGCGGGACGAGACCTTGGTATATGTTGAAGTTAGGGGGCGAAACTTTGGTTTTAGAAGTGGGGGGAGATTAGTTATTTATTTTAATTATACAGTTGAATAAACACTCCAAACGGCATAACCTACCGCTCGGAGGCATCCACATGGTCCTAAAGCACCCCGTTGCCTCGTTTCATATCACATTTCAATAATAAAAATGCAATTGCAGAAGGTTGCACCCCTCGTGCTATATTGAAACGAAAACAGTCATATTAATTCATATTTTTGTGTTTCTTTTCTCCCCGTTTCTGAAAGAAGGACCAACCCGTTTGGTGAATCAGGAGACACTCCACCTGAGGAGAGTGAAGGTAGTGTCTCTTGTCTGGTCAGTCTGTCTGTCTGTGTCAGGTCTGTCTTGCTGTGTGTCTGTGCGCATGCCATTGTCTGTGTGTGTCACCCCCCTCCCCCTCTCTTTCTGTCTGTGTAAGGTCTGTCTTGCTGTGTGTGTCACCCCCCCCCCCCCCCTCTCTCTCTCTGTGTGTCCATCCAGACTCCATCCTGCACCAGCTGTTCATTGTGCGTTTCCTGGGTTCTATGGAGGTGAAGAATGCCGACAGCTCTGACGTCATCTATGAGACCATGAGACAGATCCTAGCATCCAGGGCCATACATAACATCTTCAGGATGACTGAGTCTCACCTGCTGGTCACCTGCGACTGCCTCAAGTGAGACATATTCTCTTTGAGTAATGTGCATGTGTTGTTTTTTTAATTTTATGTGTGACATAATTAACAGCATGCTCTTACAGTCAATAAATTTGCCTGTGTGTGATG
The DNA here is from genome assembly GCF_002021735.2 of Oncorhynchus kisutch. NCBI lineage: Eukaryota > Metazoa > Chordata > Actinopteri > Salmoniformes > Salmonidae > Oncorhynchus > Oncorhynchus kisutch. The sequence goes on along the minus strand of NC_034174.2, from coordinate 12,180,071 downwards.
TTTTGTGGTTTTCAGGCTCATCGATCCTCAGACACAAGTCACACGGCTGAGGGTAGGTCCTCCAACTCACACTACCTCCACTAGAACATGTTTCTGTTTGTCATTCTATTCACTGATAGTCAATTATATAATTTCCTCAGTAGCATTACTGGTAGTTGAAATCAATCATCACTGGCACAACACCTGTCTACACTCAACATTAGACATGACTTCTTGTTTTAATTCTCCCCTCCCCAAGTTCCCTCTTTCCAGTGTGGTGGTGTGTTCGTCCCACCAGGAGAACAAGCGTCTGTTTGGATTCGTCCTGCAGACTGCAGAAGGCAGGGTGGACGGACGACCTGTCACCGTCTGCTATATCTTTGAGTCCAACAATGATGGGGAGAAGGTAAGTTCTGCTCTGTTGTGTAGCCTTTGTTCTAACATGTGTTGGTAGGGCCAGTAGTTACACGATATAACTAGGGCCTGGAGTTTTTCCTGGTCAGTCATGGTTTGGAACAAGTCCTGACTCTAGGAATAAGCATATTGTGTCTGTATAGTGATGGCACTATCAGTTAAAACGGTTTATAGTTTTCATGTTGTGACAAAAGGAAGACATTTGCATGTGTCTACTGTTCCCTGTGTTAATTTCTTTTTTTTAATCTCTGATTGCATGTTGTGGTGTTCTCCTTTCAGATATGTGACAGTGTTGGGCTGGCCAAACAGATCGCTTTCCACTCAGAGATGGTAAGACATGTGAGACTCTGTTTTAGTGGAATTAATTTAAGATTTTAAGATGAATCTTAGCTACTCATGTGGGACCTTGACAAAAAAATTTGCTGATTCAGGATCGCAAAGCTACAGAGAAGAAGGAGGAGCAGGACAAGGCCAAGGAGAAACAGCAGGAGGAGCTGAGTAAACAGAAACAGATTGAAAAGGTAGCTTCAGTGTCCCAGCAAATCAATACATTGCCGTACCAAAAGAATTGACAATATAGTACTTATCCTATTCTTGTTGACTTGTAGATCAATGTCTATCTTGATCAGTGTTTGGTCTATAATCATAACTGTATTACCCTCTTTGTTCACTCATGTTACAGTAAACTGAATGATTCATTGATTAATTGATGAGTCAATTAATTTGAATGAACCCACAGGACCTGGAGGAACAGAGCCGTTTAATCGCAGCCTCCAGTCGCCCCACCCCCCCTGCTCCTAGCGCTGATGGGCAGTTCCTGGTGCTGAGCAAAAGCCAATCAGAGGACAGTGATGCAGGACAGGAGGGGCGGGAGAAGGGAGAGTCGGATGCCTAAGAGAATGGAAGGGAAAGAGCTTTCATCAGATACTACTTTGGACCATCAAACTACCGGAAATCGATCATCTTCAATGGAAGGAGACGACATGAGAAGACTTTGAGCAATTGTTTGTGTGATTTTTGGTCCATAGGGAAGGCACAATTGTCCCAGCGTCTTCCGGATTAGGGTTTGGCCGGGGTAGGCCGTTACTGTAAATAAGAATTTGTTCTTAATTGACTTGCCTAGTTAAATAAATGTTAAAGTCACCTATGTTGAGCCAATGTTCTTTTCTGAACAGACAACTGAACAAGCTTGGCGAGGTCTTACTACAAAGTACTATCCGGTGAAAATGCACAGTTAGAGCGGGAGTTGGTTCCTTGGCTTCTCAACCCTGGGCCTTGGCTCCTCAACCCTGGGCCTTGGCTCCTCAACCCTGGGCCTTGGCTCCTCAACCCTGGGCCTTGGCTCCTCAACCCTGGGCCTTGGCTCCTCAACCCTGGGCCTTGGCTCCTCAACCCTGGGCCTTGGCTCCTCAACCCTGGGCCTTGGCTCCTCAACCCTGGGCCTTGGCTCCTCAACCCTGGGCCTTGGCTTAGCCTCTGGGCTTTTCTCTGGCTCCTACATTGTTTTACAGAGGAGTTGGACTGCAAATAGACTTTAACATTACACAAAGATGGATTAAGACCCCACTAAACAAACAAAAGAAGAGGAGAAATAAATGTGTGTGAATGACTGAACACTCAAAGAATCCTTCCGGATCTTTCTCATCCTCCATATGTAAATCATGTATTATATACTGGTACTTGTATTCAGAGGAAATGTAGAAGGAGATGATTAATGCTTTTAAGCTTTTATTTTATTTTTAATAATCATGGTGACTGAATACCATTGGTATACTAGAAAACATAGAGATTATAGAGTGTATTAATTTGTTGGGGAAGGAAGACATTGCACATGTTAATACTGTAATGACATAAAATACATGTTTATGTCAACCATATACATGTTGTCTTCCATTCAACTAACACGCTCGCATGTGCTTTGGATCCCATCATTCAAGATACCTAATTGCCACGCTTTTTTCCCCCGTCTATAATGAATATTTACCCTTTCAATTAACCGTTTGAGTGTGTTTGGTTTCAAGATGAGAATTTAGATCTCTAATCATTTAACCCCAAACACCAATAATGGTTTCTCGTTCAATGGATCAGACTACTTGCCATAGCCCAACAGACCTTGTGCCTGAGGTGTAATGTATTCATCTCATTGGTTGGAACAAAGAACAACACTATAATACAAAGTGCTAAATCAGGGCATTGACTCTTAAAAGGAAAAATGGGATCTATGAACTGTTTTGTTTTTTCCCCATTATGTCTGTTAAAATCGATAGTTTTGAAATGGTTTGTGTTTTTCTCAGATTTCTGTACAAAGAAATGCACTGCACTATTGAACAGTTTGTCTGAAATGTTCCTCACCCTTAACCCATTGCTATGTAAGTTTGTGCTGAGCTCTGACTAAGTTTATCACTTATCAACTCATAGTGAACACATGTTGCAGTGGCATGATGCAGGGAAAACTATCATATCAACAAAGTGGAATTGATTTGACATATTACTGATAATGAAAGTTGAGTCTACTTTATTATCATTTTGGGGAAAGGTGTTTAAAGAAGTAGTTAGGAACTGTTAGATGTTAATAGGGGGAACTGCACTTTAATTATTGATGCAGGGGGAAATAGGATCATGTTTACTCTATATACTTCAGTGATTACTATTGCAGTCTTAAATAGCTTTTCAACAATAAAGGTACACTAATTCAAGGCTGTCTTATTTTAGAACTCCTAGGTTGTGTGTGTGTGTGTGTGTGTCTCGAGACTAAAGGGTGACTGTAAAAACAAGCATATTATTTCGTACAATAGCAGACTACTTTTATAGTCTGAACAAAAGTATTGGGCGCGCCCGTGCGCATTGAGGACGTCCCGTGTGTCCGAATCCTCTCCATTCCATTCAGGGAGAAAAGTAAACAAGTGTGCTATTCGTTTAAAGCTCCCGTTGTTCTGTTCGCTAAAGCGAGCACTAATCTGCTCTTAATCGGTCGAATCGAGGAAGAACAATGATTACACGCGGATTTCCAGCAACATGTCAACCTGGTGCTGTGACGGCTTTTGTTTGGCCCCAACATGATTCACTGTCCTATATGCATCACAACGGCAGGAAGAGGGAACATTCATCAGGATTAAACCTGATAGTATTGGAGGATTGTTATTCGTTTATATTTCCATGGTCAAAAATGTACAAAATGGTTACTTGACTGGCCCCGCATAATGACAATATAGGCTAAAAGTGGGAATGGGTTTGATTTTCAACCTTGGTAGTTTTAATGTAAATAATGGCACTGGTGTTTCGTTAAAGTGAGACGATTAGAAACGGAATCACTTGCCTAAAGAGATAATACCTTTATTCCTTGGTCTGTTTGCAACCCCCAAAATCCGAATAGGGGTCTCCAATTCATATGCTAAATTTTAAGAACCTCCGGTTTTATTTAGTGACGTATATAAATCCCAGAATCGTTAAAAATCGTAACCTGAGCGGACAGCTTCCAGAAGATAGTTGGTTGACACTATGGCTATATCTACAGTTAGTTGCCAGATCAGGCAGGTTGACGCACGGCCAGTTTTCACCATAGACAGAATCCTTGGGTTGGATTTGGACAGGCAAGAACTACGCAATGTGTCCCTGAAGCTGTATCGACCATGGACAGGTCAAATATTATTTATTTACATTGTAGCCATGATTTCCTTGTAGACTAAACCTGCTGTCATTGTCTGTTGAGTTATATTGGGTTCTGTCTGGATTTCAGAGTTGGAAACAACCAAACAGAGAAGTCACATTACAGTAAAAGGATCATCGAAGTCTTCGTCGGAGATTAAGAGAAAAGAAGAGGAACATAAACTCAACTGTAAACACTTTACAGAGTCCCACAGGAGAACATTGAATTGGTACATCGGGCGCAGGCCGCGGACGGCATTCAGTAGTGCACAGGTAAAAATACACTTAGGCACATTTTTCATGACACTTTGATACAAAGCGATTTTCGCTAAAGGCTTCCGCATGCTTCGGTTTGGCTGGCTCCTAGCATACTCCCTTAATATACCACTGAAAAACGATAAAAAGCGGCAATAGTGCTGTTTGTCCATCTTGAGACGCTGTAGCCAGTATACACTTCCTCAAAATACTAAAAATGAATCTAGTTAATAAGATCATTCGAGAACTCTTTCATACATTTTTGACGGTCTTTGCCGAAGAGATCTTAGTCGCACAATTTTACATCAAACTACGATGTTTGGTGCAGTATTTCTCAAGTGAAAAAAATGTGCATGAAAACAAGTCGTCTATCATTGAATGACAACAAACACTTAATTGAAGAATCCCTACTGTTGACCAATGACCTACGAAAGAGCATAGACTTCGGTTCCGAACTTCGGCTTGCCTCGAGAGAAAAAAAACCTCTACGAAGACCAAAATCCCTTCCTAATATATGCACGATCTATTCTGAACATTTTCGAATGGCAAGCATGGAGACAGACGCTTTAACCCTAACTCGTTTCCCTAACGTTAACATCAGTCTCCTAACATCCTACGTTAATTCTCCTAACATGCTGCGTAAGTTCAGCTAATACCTTCTATAAAAATCTCACTTCTGTGTGGAAGTGGTGTAAAAAGAGTGTTTCTCTACATTTTACACACAACTGTGCCCAATGGCATATAGGTCCCATGTGTAGTGAGTGACATAACATTCCACAAACAAAATATTGATTGATAGAGATATTATAAATCAACTTTTAAAAAGCATTTCTGATTTACATCTGTGACATATCCTGTAGGCCTATGTTTTCACATTTTGGGGGGGCTGTGATAGTTACTGTTATTCACTTTGTGACAGATGTTTTTGTGAAAATAACAAAAATACAATTTGATTGTATGATTGATATATCTTCTTGGGCTCCATGCAGATTGAGGTCCTGGAGAGTGTATTCCTCATCAACTCCTACCCGGGTATTGGCATCAGAGAAGAATTGGCACAGAGACTGCAACTGGAGGAGGACAGAATACAGGTAGGCATTATAAACTAGTAACACTTAAGGTTGTTCTTATACATGTGTAGTTGCACTCAAATTGATGTTGAATAGTTATTAAGTAGCACATTACTTATTGCGTTGTAATAGAATACAGAAGTGAAATAGGGACTGTTATTTATTCATCTGAACTCAACTATGCAATTACGGAATTATAAAGTAACAACATGCTAATAAAATGTTGTTCGCAGAGTAATTACTGGATAGTCTCATACAAAAACATTGTTTTAGTTGATACATTTAAGGTAAACTATTTACACCACAAAGGTTGTTCTAAAGAGCTCTATATGCACTGTTCTCCACAGATTTGGTTCCAGAACCGCAGGGCAAAGCTGAAACGTTCTCACAGAGAGTCACAGTTCCTCATGGTGAAAAAAGCCTTTGCAGATCTTAAGGACAAAGAGGAGGATTAATGCTAAAACAAAGACACAAAAATATTTACAGTACTTTTATTCTAGGGATCTCTCTCACTCTCTCTCTGGTATATGTCTAATATATTATATTGTGTAAATGTCAATTTGTCTAGGGTATGTACACATTTTAATAAACAGATCAGATCATTGACAAACAAAAAGGCCTACCTTTGCAAGTGGTTCATCATTTGCATTCATGTTCTTTTCACCATCTGGCAGCAATATTGGTGACATTCTTTTCCCCAAAAATATAATTATCATGGTAAGAAATGTCAGGTCATTAATTTAGTTTGCAGTGGGTGTTGTGTTGCCTATGAACACCCTAAGCGTTCATCCCAAATGGCACCCTGTTCCCTATATCCCTCAAACGCAACTCTGGACCTCGAAGTCAGTTCCATTGCTTTTCAATTTTTTTCCCCTTCTAATCATGGACTGATTTAGCACCAGGTGGGTGCAATTAAGTATCAGGTAGAACAGAAAACCAGCAGGCTCCAGACCTCGTAGGGTCAGAGTTGAATACCCCTTCCCTATATAGTGCACTACTTTTGTTCAGGGCACGGCACATAGGGCTCTGGTCAAAAGCAGCACACTATGGAATAGGCTGTCATTTGGGACGCAAACAGAGATAATCTCTGCTTAGCGACAATTTTATTGTTTGAGAAACGCCCCTGCAGGAACTAATTTGTCTCCTTCAGACTGAATTAGTTGAGCCTCAGCAAGGCCATTAAGTTGAGGGAAGTAGAGACAAAGGAGCAGCAGGGAGGCAGCCTGCCCTGCAGGCATCAGGAAGGAGACAGTATAAAGGTGTAGGGAAAGAGTTCTTAAAGAAAGAAAGAAACTTCCATTTAAATCTCTGGTGCATGCTGTTTGATTTGATTGCTTCATCACTGGCCTATATGATGTTTGACCAAATTTCAGATAATTGCATTTATGCGTGGCAGATACCAGTATCTCTCAAATTAACTAAAGAAGTAGGCCCATATATACAGTGCCATGAAGAAGTACCAAATTGTCATACTTGAGTAAAAGTAAAGCTATCTTAGAAAATGACTCAAGTAAAGTGAAAGTCACCCAGTAAAATCCTATTTAAGTAAAAGTTGTTAAAAAAAATTGGTAGTATCAAAAGTACATGTAATTACTCAAATATACTTAAGTATCAAAAGTAAAAGTATAAATCATTTCAAATTCCTTATATTAACCAAACCAGACAGCATTATTTTCTTTTTTTTTTTTTTTACGGATAACCAGGGGCAGACTCCAACACTCAGACATAATTTACAAACAAAGTATTTGTGTTTAGTGAGTCCACCAGATCAGATGCAGTAGGGATGACCAGGGATTTTCTCCTTAAGTGTGTGAATTAGACATTTTCCCTGTCCTGCTAAGCATTCAAAATGTAAAGAGTACTTTTGGGTGTTAGGGGAAATGTATGGAGTAAAAAGTATATTATTTTCTTTAGGAATGTCGTGAAGTAAAAGTAGTCAAAAATATAAATAGTAAAGTACAGATACCCAAAAAACAACTCACCTCCCTCTGCAACTGGATCCTGGACTTCCTGACAGGCCGCCCCCAGGTGGAAAGAGTTGGCAACAACACGTCTGCCACACTGATCCTTAACACTGGGCCCCTCAGGGTTGTGTACTTAGTCCCCTATATAACAGGGGGTGTCAGAGGAAAGCCCATAAGATTGTCAGAGACTCCAGTCACCCATGTTATAGACTGTTTTCTCTGCTACCGCACGGTAAGCGGTACTGGAGGGCCAAGTTACTTTGCCATCATGGCCTTTTTTGCCTTTACCTCCCTTCTCACCTCATTTGCTCACATTGTATATAGACTTGTTTATACTGCATTATTGACTGTATGTTTGTTTTTACTCCATGTGTAACTCTGTGTCGTTTTATCTGTCGAACTGCTTTGCTTTATCTTGGCCAGGTCGCAATTGTAAATGAGAACTTGTTCTCAACTTGCCTACCTGGTTAAATAAAGGTAAAATAAAAATAAAAAATAAATAAAAAGTCTAGGACCAAAAGGCTCCTCAACAGCTTCTACCTCCAAGCCATAAGACTTCTGAGCAATTCATAAAATCGCAGTGCAGAGATGCCTCTTATAGTTACAGCCATCTCATGTGAAGTGTAGAGGCCTCTTATAGTTACAGCTATCTCATGTGAAGTGCAGAGAGGCCTCTTATAGTTACAGCCATCTCATGTGAAGTGCAGAGAGGCCTCTTATAGTTACAGCTATCTCATGTGAAGTGCAGAGAGGCCTCTTATAGTTACAGCCATCTCATGTGAAGTGCAGAGAGGCCTCTTATAGTTACAGCCATCTCATGTGAAGTGCAGAGAGGCCTCTTATAGTTACAGCCATCTAATGTGATGTAGCAGGGTGTTGTGTTCCCTCCTCCAAGAGGTGTACGTAAGACATACACCCATCCATCCATAGTTGGTTGGGGTCCACACAAGTCACAATGAATATTGCCTGACACTGGTTGCTTGCAGAAACCATGTACCCAAAACCTCCATTAAATAAAACTGGTGGACACAAAATATTCCCATTGGGTAATAGGCTGTCAGTACCATGATAATCCTGTCTCAATTCACATCAAAATCTGTCACCTTTGTCTCTTTTTCCCCCCTCTCCTTTGCCCTCCCTTTCCCCCCGAGGAGTTGAACTGATAGTGCCTTATAACTCAAATTCTTACCTGATGACCTTTTCGTCCTTAACCTGCCTCAACATGGGCGGTGCTCTCTCTCTCACTCTCTCTACTGCCCGTCTTTGACCCCTGCCATAATCATTAGACCAAATACTATTATATGACTGCATCACATATGCAGCAGCACCTCCAGTACCCTCCTACTGATATACAAACAACATTATGTAGGTACAAATAATCCTAATGATTTTATAGTTCATTTCCATTATCAATTGGTTATTTTATTTATTGTTTGATAACATTTCAACAAAAAAAGGGGGAAAAAGCTGTAGCATAGCCTACGATAGATCTATTATTAAAGCTTAATTCATGTGACATGGGTCCATAAAAATATATATATTCTTCTTTTAAATTGCTATTGTAGAAATAGACTTGTCATATGTTATTATTAATTAATAGCTAGGAATGGAAATCCCCTCAGCATTACTGATTCATTCCGAAGCTGATGGGAAAAGGTACCCTACCTTACTTTGGGTTACTGGGTCGGCCTACATTAAAAGGCTTCTGGTGCCTTCTATTGACCACATCAATACACTGGTAAATTTTTGGGCGGGCTATTTTAAAAAGGTAAAAGCCTGTCTGTCTTTATTAGAAACGTTCTGGGGGACTGGGAATATAGTGCTAAACATCTGAAATATCGGCTAAATAACTCAAAAGCATAATAAATCATACTACAATGTAAAGCCTATTGTCTTATCAGTCACTCTAATAGTCTAACATTTGTAACAAGCTTTATACAAAATCTCAGCAAATCTTACAATTTGTATACATTAAAATGTGTACAAAATTGACATTTTTGACAAAGAAAATATGTCAGCTAAATTTGTAAACCTCCTGGAACTACATGTTCCATCTGTCTTGGAACATGTAGTTCTTCGCAGATGGATCTACATATGAACTACACATCCCTACACTCGCGTTAGTTACCATAGCAGCGAGAGTTTAATTTGTGTTCCGCCATGGCTATCAGTCCGTCTAGAGTTTTCGCTGCTTTATTACCCACCGCGGGAGATATTTACCGGGACGAAAACGAACCAGGGATGGGGGGACACACGGTTACCGTTCAGCGAACCCAGAACAGCGCGCGAGAGGTCCAGGTGACTGGGAGCGCAGAGGTCTCGTGCCCAGCCGACCGCGCTACTGTTTCCGTTAGTTTCAAAAACAGCAAGGAGTCGGTGAACGACGTCACCAACAGCATCTCGAGGAGAGTAGAGTACATTCTACAGACCCTGAGACAACACCATGTCAAGGTAACTGAAGAGTTCATACAACCATAGACATCCTATTAAATTATTAGATGGGCTATGTCATAAAGCCTTTAAAGTTCCGAATGGCTTTGAAAATGGCAGCCATATTGTTCAGGGACAAATCCAAAACAGTAATTGGAATGAATGGCAGTAGAGACGTAATCCTGATTATATTTATGCAGAAAAATAAAAGTAAAGGCATGTGATATATCAGAACTGGTGTAATAGAATTGTCAACCTAGAATAGTCATACAATTATAAATACAGTTTATAAGTGTTTTATACAAATGTTCTGTATAGATATCCTCTAAAATATGTAAACAGACCATAAATGTACACATTTAAGTTCTTGGAAAGCTGTCAGTGCGATTGTATGATACAAGTATTCTTACGAGTACTTGATACAGGTGCTTGTTACAAGTATTTGATACAAGTACTTGTTGCATTTACAACTTGTCTAAGTTCTATAATCAACTGATTTCCTCCTGTGTATGTATGGGTGTGGATTGACTGCATTGTTTGAATGGAATATTGGCATATTGGCAGTTAATTATAAAAATAAATCTATGGAATCATTCCTCTAAAACTGTCTGCCTAACTAGCTAACAAACATACAGTGCAGATACATTCTTCAAATTCATTATTTTACACATCTTATCACAGCACTGGCAAACCAGGGTTGACCAACTCAATGTTTTTTTGTTTGTTTGGACCCCGGCGGCAGCTAATTGGGGATCCTAATAAATACAAAACAATGACCAAAATGTCTGGCCTTTATCCCACCATATTTGAATTATATTAGTTCAAATAACTTTTAATATGGATATATTGGCATATAGGCCTAAAACAATTTAATAGGATATCTATTGCTATTGGTTGGATAGGTAATTTCATATCCCAGCTGTGTAATTCAGTATTTCAACTCCAGGCCTCCAGTACCCCCAAAAGCACAATTTTTTTGTAGCCCCGGACAAGCACACCTGATTCAACTTGTCAACTAATCATCAAGCCCTCAATGAGTTGAATCGTCTGCGGATACAACTAAAATGTGTGCTGGATTGTTGGGGGTACTGGAGGACAGGAGGTGGGCAACTGGTGTAATGCAATGTCAGTGACATTGACAGACAGACACAGGGCAAACATACAGTCAGCACACTGACTGACTGACACAACTGTCTAATCACTATTAAGTCGGATGTTTGAAGATTTCGCTCCTACCTCCTCTCCACTCTTCTTCTCCTCTCACCCTGCAGGAGGAAGAGTTGACAGTGACGAGACACATCTACAGAGCTGATGAACTGTACCACATGGAGGCTCTGGTAGGTTCCCTGTGCTGAAATCCCTAAACTTGTATGTACAGACTGAAGTAGACCGTGCATTAACATGGGAAAGGAATGGAGACGGGTCTATGAAGTGTTGACAATTATATTCTAGTCCATGCCTACTGTGAGAAGTCGAGCAGATAGTATCAATCATGTGCAGCTGACCCTGCACTAACATAAATAACATGAGCATATCTACTTCTGCTAAGCGTCCCAATAAAGCAATAAAAACAAGCATCCCAGAAGAAAAGTGCTCAAAAAATAGCCCACGTTAACATATGTAGCTTAAGAAACAAGGTTCATGAAATCCGTGATGGAAAAAGTAACCAATTGTCATACTTGAGTAAAAGTAAAGATACCTTAATAGAAAATTACTCAAGTAAAAGTGAAAGTCACCCAGTTAAATACTAATTGAGTAAGTCTAAAAGTATTTGGTTTTAAATATACTTAAGTATCAAAAGTACATGTGATTGCTAAAATATACTTTATCAAAAGTAAGAGTAGGGTAGCCTAGTGGTTAGAGTGTTGGACTAGTTACCGGAAGTTTGCAAGTTCAAACCCCCGAGCTGACAAGGTACAAATCTGTCGTTCTGCCCCTGAACAGGCAGTTAACCCACTGTTCCTAGGCCGTCATTGAAAATAAGAATTTGTTCTTAATTAACTTGCCTAGTTAAATAAAGGTAAAAATTAAATAAAAAAATCTACTTAAAGACTTTACGCCACTGCATGAAATCAATAATTTGCTCTTAACAGATGACATTCATATTCTGAAACTCACTTAGATGATACAGTGGTAGCAATAAATTTACAGACAACATAGGGGCGGCAGGTAACCTAGTTAGAGCGTTGGGTCAGTAACCAAAAGGTTGCTAGGTGCTTCTACACCTGCATTGCTTGCTGTTTGGGGTTTTAGGCTGGGTTTCTGTACAGCACTTTGAGATATCAGCTGATGTACGAAGGGCTATATAAATAAATTTGATTTGATTTGATTTTGATTTAGATCGAATCCCCGAGCTGACAAGATATGTTGTATGGTTGAGAGAGATGAGGCAAATAAGTCTGGCTGCACAACAGAGTGGCAAAGGTATTTCAAATTGAGAGTCATGTGACTAAACTGAATAAAAAGAAGAAACTACACTATGAAACAAAGATGAATGACAATTATGAAAGACAAGCATTGTAATTTTACATTCCGTTAGTGTGGAAGAGGTGAAAAAAATAGTCTATCAACAATGACAAGCCACCGGGGTCTGACAACTTAGATGTAAAATTACTGAGGATAATAGCGGACGATATTGTCACTTCTATTTGCCACATCTTCAATTTAAGCCTACAGGCTTGGAAGGAATAGTAAGAATAAGAATAGTAAAGCCCACTTTACTGACTCAAATAGCCGACCAATCAGCCTGTTAGTAAACTTTTGGAAGAAATTGTGTTTGACCATGGTATTTTACAGTAAACAAATTGACAAACTTTCAGCATGCTTATAGGGAAGGACATTCAACAAGCACAGCACTTACACAAATGACTGATTGGCTGAGATAATATGATAATAAAAATACTTCAGTGTGGCTCTTGACATTATCGATCATAGTCTGCTGCAGGAAAAAACGTTTGTTATGGCTTTACACCCCCTGCTATAATGTGGATAAAGAGTTAACTATCTAACCGAACACAGAGGGTGTTCTTTAATGGAAACCTCTCCAACATAATCTGGGTAGAATCAGGAATTCCCCAGGGCAGCTGTCTAGGCCCATAACTTAAAAAAAATATTTACTAATGACATGCCACTTAAAGCCAGTGTGTCTATGTATGTGGATGACTTAACACTATACATCAGCTACTATGCCAAGAGTGTGCAAAGTGGTCATCAAGAGGGGCTACTTTGAAGGATCTCAAATATAAAATATGTACATTTGTTTAACACTTTTTTGGTTACTACATGATTCCATGCGTGTTATTTCATAGTTTTGATGTCTTCACTATTAATTCTACAATGCGGAAAATAGTAAAAATAAAGAAAAACCCTTGAATGAGTAGGTGTATCCAAACTTTTGACTGGTACTGTACTTAAATGTTTTTTGCATATCCCAACTCCCCCTGAGAATGGGGCCAAAGTCAGCCATTATCAGCGGTGACCTTGGCACAGTTTGATAAGTGCCTTGCTCAAGGGCACAACGACATTTACCTTATTGGCTCAGATTTTTTTCACCTTTATTTAACTAGGCAAGTCAGTTAAGAACAAATTCTTATTTTCAATGACAGCCTAGGAACAGTGGGTTAACTGCCTGTTCAGGGGCAGAACGACAGATTTGTACCTTGTCAGCTCGGGGATTCAAACTAGCGACCTCACGGTTACTAGCCCAACAATCTTACCGGTGTGGGTGTGTGTTTTTACAGGTGATGGTGGTGTTCTCAGACTTTGGTCAGATGGAGAGAGTGTGTATTGTTCTGTTGGAGAAGCTGGATAAGAGTGTGTGTGTCAGCACACCTCACTTCTACCACAGTGAAGAGTGTCTCGGCCTATTGAGGTAACACACGTGCACACACACATGTACACACACTATACTATCATAATAATGTGTGTGTGTGTCCAGGCGGAGCGTGTGTGTAGCAGCAGTAGAGAATGCTCGTCTGAAGGCGTCTGAGATGAGCAGCATGCTGGGACAGACTCTGGGGCACCCCCTACTGGTCAGAGAGGAAGAGGCCACGGAGAGAGATGGAGGAGAGGGGAGGATGGGGGAGGGGGTACACAGGCCTAGCATCAGTGCGACCTCTCGTGTGTTTGTCACCTTTAACCTCCGACACAAAGACAGAACCAGGAAGAAGATTTGAAGACTACATTACCCATCTACCCCGTCAGCACAGTGCAAACACACACTCCCACACAATCACACTGTAGATATGAAGACAAAGACGAGGATGGACAGTCATTGTTTTGTTTAGAATAATATTTATTTAAGCTTTTCCTCAAAGCTTCTGTCCATAAACATGAATGTCAATAAATTATGTAAATGTGGCTGTTCTTGATTCAAGTTTGAGGTCTTTATGATAATGAACTGTATTATATTTTCTGTCTTTAATTTTGTTCTGATATGAAATACTGTATGACATCTTCAATTGTGTAGTGGTTAAAAAAGTAGGTGGGTAAACGCTGATCACCGTTTGCAGCTAATAAAATAATGCTTCCTATATTTTCAATGCATTTTTCCGCAGTAGGTGGCTAAAGGTGTAAAAGCCTTTTCCCCTCCACTAAATCACTGTGTGAAATTAAATTGATCTTGTTGTGGGGGAACAGAGAGAGGAGCTGTCCTTTTCTTTACATCTACCGTCCAGTTAGGTGTCCCACTGACACACACACTCTTGTGGTCCCTGTCTATCAGTCTTCAGGGAAGATCTCTTGGAGCCAGGGCTGCATGATGAACCGCTCTCCATCAAAGTGTGTGAAGTACTGTTCTAGGGTGGGGATCTCCGGCTGGAACACACACACACACACACACACTCGGAGGTTCAGCTAGGGTTAGGTGTGTATATGTATGTTTGAGTGTGTCAGTTTGCCTTCAGAAAATATCAAACCCCCTTGACTTTTTCCACATATTGTGTTAGACTGAATTTAAAAATGGATTCTTTTGAGATTGTGTCACTAATCTAGAGGAAAACCTGGTAGCACAGGCCAAATCTTAGAGGAAAACCATGTGAATTTGTCTTCCAGTGTCTGTTGGAAAGCAGACTGAACGACAAATTCACCTTTCAGCAGGACAATAACCTAGCCCAAATCTATACTGGAGTTGCTTACCAAGACGACATTGAATGTTCCCGAGTAGCCTAGTTACAGATGACTTAAATTGGTTTGAAAATCTATGGCAAGACCAATTTGACAGAGCTTGAAGAATATTTAAAAGAATGATTGTCAAATATTGTTTAATCCAGCTGTGCAAAGAAATTAAGATATTTACCGAAAAGACTCACAGCTGTTTAATGTGTATTGTCTCGGGGTTGAATACTTATCTAATCAAGATATGAGCGTTTCATTTTTCATTAATTAAAAAAAAAAATGTTTGCATTTTTTCTACTTTGACAAGAGTATTTTGTGTAGGCCGTTGACAAAATATGACAATTAAATCCATTTTAATTCCACTTTGAAATGCAACAAAATGTGGAAAAAGTCAAGGGGGTTGAATGCACTGAGTGTGTGTTCCTACCCTGGTTCCAGTGACCCGTTCCAGCCTGGTCTGAGGCAGGTATCCCACTAGGAGAGAGGAGGGGCCAGGACCACTGAATAACACCTTATAGTGGGGGGTGTTCTCTGCGTTAACCTACACACACACACACACAGTGAGAGGTGAAGGTGAAATTCATGGTTTAACTGCCACTTCCCTTAGTGATATTACAGTACAACAACGAAGTCCCTCGGACATCAGTGCACACACGATAGAACAGCAGCATGTAGGACCTATTGCAATTGTTATTACCTTGACGCTCCCCAGCTCTGTTTCGTCAACAAAACAAAAACGACGGTGGGGCGGACAGTGCCATCGTTTTTCTCTAATGCGGATTCCATCTTTAAACAACAAC
Organism: Oncorhynchus kisutch; assembly: GCF_002021735.2. Lineage (NCBI taxonomy): Eukaryota > Metazoa > Chordata > Actinopteri > Salmoniformes > Salmonidae > Oncorhynchus > Oncorhynchus kisutch. The sequence goes on along the minus strand of NC_034174.2, from coordinate 12,164,399 downwards.
TGCCCCTAAAAACCAAATTCTCCTTTTGAAAACAACCCATGTGGCATCGATATAGGTGTCAAAAATGTATTCTAGTGTCAAAATTCACTACAAAGTCTAAATTGGATAATTTGTCATAAAAGTCAGTCTCGTCCAAAACTTGGGTTTTGTACGTAAATTCACCACGACTTACTTGAGGATTTGGTAATGCATGACTTACATGCCCACTTTTGCGAATTATACAATTGCCCAGTGACAACACGTTTGTAGTCCGTTGCCATGTTGTGAAGTCTGCAACACACACGTCACCCGGCAAATAGGTGGTAAAAATGGGCGTCCATAAAGTTGGCACAAACTTAGTGCATTTCAACAATATTGCCAAATGACCAGGAATAGATTACATCAGACAGGTTCACATCTGTGATTGGTGTTGGTGAGTACGTTAGCTAAGTGGACAGTTCGGACTTAGAATATGTGGACAACTACAAATACCTAGGTGTCTGGTTAGACTAAACTCCTTCCAGACTCACATTAAGCATCTCCAATCCCAAAATGAAAATCGGCGTCCTACTTCGCGACAAAGCATCCTTCACTCATGCTGCCAAACATACCCTCGTAAAACTGACAACCCTACCGATCCTCGACTTCGGCAATGTCATTTACAAAATAGCCTCCAACACTCTACTCAACAAATTGGATGCAGTCTATCAGAGTGCCATCCGTTTTGTCACCAAAGCCCCATATACTACCCACCATTGCGACCTATACGCTCTCGTTGGCTGGCCCTCACTTCATACGTCGCCAAACCCACTGGCTCCAGGTCATTTCCAAGTCTCTGCTAAGCCCCGTCTGATCTCAGCTCACTGGTCACCATAGCATGCGCTCCAGCAGGTATATCTCACTGGTCACCCCTAAAGCCAATTCCTCCTTTGGCTGCCTTTCCTTCCAGTTCTCTGCTGCCAATCGCTGTAACGAACTGCAAAAATCACTGAAGCTGGAGACTCATCTCACTTACTAACTTAAAGCACCAGCTGTCAGAGCAGCTCACAGATCACTGCACCTGTACATAGCCCATCTGTAAGTAGCCTATCCCCATACTGTATTTATTTATTTATCTTGCTCCTTTGCACCTCAGTATCTCTACTTGCACATTCATCTTCTGCACATCAATCACTCCAGTGTTTAATTAATTTAATATATGTATTTGACACATGATTATAGTGTGTAAATGAACAGCAATTAATATTCAATAGTCCTCACCTGGGATTTGAACTCACAACCAATAGGTTCACAGTTTGCCAATCTCCCTGCTATACCACCATGTACCGGTTAATCTTACTATTCTCATCATTGAATCGATGTACTTATTTCAGCAATTTAACACCTTTCAGTATAGTTGTCTAATGTTTGTGGGGCATGTTGACCCATTTTAAACGATACTCCTGAATCACTATGGTACATTTTTGAGTGTACTTTTAACAAAGCTGAGATTTACTTAAAAGTGTGTTGACCTTATTGCTTACAGCCTTACACCAATCACGTTATTTCCGATCTACACAAGTGCCTGAGGAGCAGGGGGTAGGGTTTCTTCTGGACAGGACCCAACTATACTGACCCAATAAGCACATGTCCTAGAGATATCCCTTTTTGGGACAGTGGTTGTTTGTTGACTACAGGAAACAGAGAGGCGGGCACGCCCCCATCCACATCGATGGGGCTGTAGTGGAGTGGGTCGAGAGCTTCAAGTTCTTCTGTGTCCACATCACTAAGGAATTAACATGGTCCACACAAACGTGAAGAGGACACTACAGTGCTTCTTCCCCCCTCAAGAGGCTGAAAAGATTTGGCATGGGCCCTCAGATCCTCAAACAATTCTATAGCTGCAATTCTATAGCTTGACTGGCTGTGTCACGGCTTGGTATGGCAACTGCTTAGCATCTGACTACAAGGTACAGATGGTAGTGCGTATGGCCCAGTACAACACCGGGGCAGAGCTCCCTGCTATCCAGGACCTCTATACCAGGCGAAGTCAGAGGCAGGCCCTAAAAATTCTCATTCTCCAGCCACCCAAGTCATACACTGTTCTCTCTGCTACTGCACGGCAAGCGGTATCGATGCACCAATTCTGGAACCAACAGGACCCTGAACAGATTCTGCCCCAAGCCACCTGCATTGACCCTTTTTTTGCACTAACTCTCCTGGACTGACTATGCACGCACACACACATGCTGCTTCTTCCATCGATCCTAGTAATTTTAACCCTACCTACAGTGCATTTGGAAAGTATTCAGACCTTTACTTTTTCCACATTTTGTTACGTTACAGCCTTAGTCTAAAATTGATTCGTTTTTTTCCCCATCAATTAAGGGTTTCGGCGCCTTTTGGCAAACTCCAAGCGGGCTGTTATGAGCCTTTTATGGAGGAGTAGCTTCTGTCTGGCCACTCTACCATAAAGTTCCTCTGTCCAGTGTCTGTGTTCTTTTGTCCATCTTAATATTACATTTTTATTGGCCAGACTGAGATATGACTTTTTCTTTGCAACTCTGCCTAGAAGGCCAGCATCCCGGAGTCGCCTCTTCACTGTTGACGTTGATTCTAAATAGTACCCGCAAAATACCAGACTCAACGTCAACAGTAGTTTATTTAGTCTTTTGTTATTAAAGCAGGCTAACGTTAGCAAGCTAACGTTTAACCATTAACTTCTTTGGGACAGGGGGGCAGTATTGAGTAGCTTGGATAAAAAGGTGCCCAGAGTAAACTGCCTGCTACTCAGTCCTAAAAGCTAGAATATGCATATAATAGATTTGGACAATCTGAAGTTTCTAAAACTGTTTGAATGAGGTCTGTGAGTATAACAGAATTCATATGGTTGGCAAAAACCGGACAAAAAATCCAACAAGGAAGTGGGAAATCTGAGGTTTGAAGTTTTTCAACTCAGCCCCCATTGAAGATACAGTGGGATATTAGTTATGGTTCACTTCCCAAGGCTTCCACTAGATGTCAACAGTATTTAGAACCTGTTTTGAGGATTCTACTCTAAAGGAGGGGCTCATAAGGGCTCTATGAGTGAGTGGTCTGGCAGAGTGCCACAGCCTCGGTCTGGCAGAGTGCCACAGCCTCGGTCTGGCAGAGTGCCACAGCCTCGGTCTGGCAGAGTGCCACAGCCTCGGTCTGGCAGAGTGCCACAGCCTCGGTCTGGCAGAGTGCCACAGCCTCGGTCTGGCAGAGTGCCACAGCCTCGGTCTGGCAGAGTGCCACAGCCTCGGTCTGGCAGAGTGCCACAGCCTCGGTCTGGCAGAGTGCCACAGCCTCGGTCTGGCAGAGTGCCACAGCCTCGGTCTGGCAGAGTGCCACAGCCTCGGTCTGGCGCGCTCACGTGAAAGGTAGCTACGTTCCACTTCATTTGTACAGACAAAGGAATTGTCCGGTTGGAACATTAGTGAAGTTTTATGTTAAAAACATCCTAAAGATTTATTCCATACTTAGTTTGGCATGTTTCTACGGGCTGTAACGGAACTTTTTGAACTTTTCGTCCGACACGGCCTGAACGCACATTTGGATTTGTTTACCAAACGCTAGCGGAACCCCAGTCCTAGACAGGTTATCGAACAAATCAAACATTTATTGTGGAACTGGGATTCCTGGGAATGCATTCTGATGAAGAACAAAGGTAAGTGAATATTTCTAATGCTATTTCTGACTCTGTTGACTCCACAACATGGCGGATATCTGTATGGCTTGTTTTGTTGTCTGAGCGCTGTACTCAGGTTATTGCATGGTGTGCTTTTTCGGTAAAGCTTTTTTGAAATCTGACACAGCGGTTGCATTAAAGGAGAAGTGGATCTAAAATTCCATGCATAACAATTGTATCTTTTAGCAATGTTTATTATGAGTATTTCTGTAAATTATTGAGAGAGGTGTGGAGCCTTGCCCTCTTTCCTTCCTCGAATATAGTTATTTATTTTACTTTTAGATGTGTAATTCTTGAGGATTTTGATACTAGTGTCAGAGCTAGGAACACAAGCATTTCGCTACACCCGCAATAACATCTGCTAAGTATGTATATGTGACCAATAAAATTAGACTTGATTTAACACAGCAGAACAGTCCGTTTTGGCTATAGCCTTAGTTGAGATGAATCCGCCGATTACAGCTGCTGAGAAAACAGGAGAGACTGAAGTACTAATGGCCTTGCAAAAGGTGAAGAGCACACCTCCCGGAACTAATTGCTGATTGCCTAGGTTGATCTGTCAATCATCTGCAAGTTAACAGCAGTCTGCACACCAAGTAGGCAGCACTTAATGTAGATGGCCCTAGCTAGCAAAGATACATTACCAAACAACAGATAGACAAGAAATTATACTTACCACTCCTGGAGATATCAGGAGTCTTTATTTTAACAGGTAAGTTAACTGAGCACACATTCTCATTTATAGCAACGAGGGAATACTTACAGGGGAGAGGAAGGGGGATGAATGAGCCAGTTGGAAGCTGGGGATGATGGTATGAAGGCCCGATTGGGAATTTAGCCAGGACACCGGGGTCAACACCCCTACTTTTACGATAAATGCCATGGGATCTTTAGTGACCACAGAGTCAGGACATCTGGTTAACGTCCCATCGTTAGACGGCACCCTGTGAGTTGAGCGGTTGGAAATCATTGCGCCGGGGCTCTACGTCCTTTCCAACCACTACGCGCTCACAGGAAAAAAACTAAACTGCCACTCCAGTCATTAAATATTTTTTATTTATTTTTTAAATCACAATTTAACCATCTATTTTTCTGACTACATGGACCATTTGGTTTTAAAGTATTGAAACCAAACCATGTGAAAAGTAGAACATGACTGTAAAGGTGCTCATAATTTCAAATAGGCTACATGTCATATTAATATAGCCTATTTTATCGATAATAGAACAAAAAAAGTATCAGTTTATGAAAAAAGTTTTTCAGTTTATAAATACTTTGCTACAATGACAGTTATCTACACAGCTCGTTCCTTTAATTTAGCATGTGCACGTAGTAAGTACACCATCATGCTTTCGGGATAGGTGTCTTTTCAGATTCCAAAATTATTCTTTAGGTTGTGAACACTACATCACTGCACCCCCTCCCTTGATCTTAATCTTTGTAAGTTACCTTGATTTTGCACTTGTGCAGTTTCTTTATGAAAATATTTTGCAAACTCCATGACAGTAACTAAAGCAAGGGGCTATTAGCAGCACACAGCCTACAAATGCATGCAGGGCCTGGCATTCCCTGATCTGGTGAAGTGAGAGCTACTGGAGCGGGTGAGAGGGCCGATGCTCCAGCCTTTGGGGATCACGCTCAGCTCTCCAGCTCCGCTCACATGGTCTGCACAGGACAATGTCCCCAATTACTGCCCTGGTATATTTTGGGGGAGACCAGAGGATAGAGTGCCTCCTAATAGCCCTCCAACACCATCTGGTATCCCATTCAGAGACCAACCAGGACCAACCCTGCTTAGCTTCAGAGACAAGCCAGCAGTGGGGTGCAGGATGGTATGCTGCTGGCTATAGAAGGATAAGTATAGTCAGATAACATGTCCATGTCAGGTATCAGTTTAGCGTGGCGGGAAGATCATGAACCAAGAGGGTACCATGAACCAAGAAGGTGTGAGTACAAATTCCAGGTGAGGACATTCTGCTCAACCTTAGTAATGCTTGTGTCCTGAAACAGTCTTAAAGCCTAGGCATTAGTTTCTTTGACCATTTTGAACCAAACTCAGAAAAGTGTGTGCACGCATTAATAAGAGGCCTGTTATAACATTTCTGTGTATGTAGAATGACCCCATGATGTCTGGGCACTCAGCCAATACTTGACAGAAACTAACTGGTTCCTCTTAGGTTAACTGGAAACAGAGTAAAGGTTATATCCTGCACACCAATGATAAAGCGATTGTTCTGTCTGGAGCCTGTTTCTGGGTCAAAGAAGCATGTTTTGTGTGTGACCAGTACGACCATACTGTACATGATCTGGGCCGTCAAAGGCACTTGAGCTACTGTTAGATGAGGTATGCCTGGAGTGACTTCCTGTCATTCTGGCCCCTATTGTCCTCACTGAGTTGTGACAGACTGAGGCAACCTTTTCACCCAGTCCAATCACACACATACACAAGGTCACGTGTTTTGTACAGGAGGGTCTCACTCCATCTCACCTGCGTGGGTGGGGCGACCAGCCTCCTCATTATAATACGTTTTTAATAAAAGTAATACTTTTTGATTTTGCATCTACTCATTATTAGTTAAAAGGTAGAATTTCCCCCACAATGTTCAATAATAATTCCTTTATAAATGAACATGCACAATGTAATCATCTACGACTCTACGTCAAAGTGTCTTAAATATGTACATTGAAAATACTATGCTAAAACCCCTGTGTGGGAGTATCCTTAACCTTGCCAACAGAAAAAAAAATAGAGCCATGAATGGATTAATGGTTCACCAATCAGGGCCTTGATTGGCTCGGCAACAAGGAACGATATGTAATGAAAACAACATTTGGGGGAGAATGTTTTTGGAACCATCAGGTGACAACTGATAAATAAAAAAAAATGTATTTTACCTTTATTTAACTAGGCAAGTCAGTTCTTATTTTCAATGACTGCCTAGGAACAGTGGGTTAATTGCCTTGTTCAGGAGCAAAAACGACAGATTTGTACCTTGTCAGCTCGAGGATTTGAACTTGCAACCTTTCGGTCTAACCACTAGGCTACCCTGCCGTATTCTTGCAACGTTCCCATGAAAACGTGTCTACAACATTAATATATCACATTCTGAGATCATGGTAACCACATTCTGGGTAAATTCTATTTGACATGGGAATGGAAACATTAGTTAATGACCTAATGAGACTCTTAAAAGGAACATTCTCAAAGCTCCTCCTGGAAGGAGCTTTGAATTGGTCAGTAGCCGAGAGAGTGGTCTGCTTCTGCATCTTATATCTGTCTGTAGTTATTGAACTCTGCCTCCTGGATCCAGGGGTTGAGGCACACTGGCATATCCAGGATGTAGTGTCATGCACGCCACCCCTCGTGCCTGCACCTGTCCATAACATAGATGGAAGGGACTTCATCACCCACTGGCGAGTTGAATATAGAACCTCACCCAGAGAGCTGTGCAGGTCAGTGTGTGGTTAAATAAACGTGATTGGGGACTCCTATAGGGCGGCACACAATTGGCGCAGTGTCGTCCAGGTTTGGCCGGCATAGGCCGTCATTGGAAATAAGAACTTGTTCTTAACCTACTTGCCTAGTTAAATAAAGGTTGAATAAATTAGAATGCCAGTCTAGTTCTGGTTAGACTCTACACAAAACCTATGTGTATTTGCTAGTTAAGTGTAGACATACTGTCTTTATAAGCACATCAATATATTTACAAATGTTTTGTCTTTGTAACACGAACACACCCATAGATTTTTGTTGATAAATGCATCTACGCTCAAGCTGGGCAATGTTTGTGCAATGCTATCATATAGCCTACCCCTGTAGGGATATTAGTCGTTTTGGGATTTCTCCCCCAGGAAAAATATCAGTCGACATAAGAGACAAAACTCGCCAGTTATAGAATATTGTGTTGTATGACAGCTGAGCTGACTGAAGACCACAGGCATTCAACTTGCAGTTGATATTGTTACCATGGTAACATGTCTTTACATGCAATGATGAAACTTTGAAAAGTTTCAAGATTCGTTCTACAACACCTTGCTAAGAAAGTGTGTCTTATGAAACACATTCTAGATCCTTGTTCTTGCCATCTTGGCATAACTTTGATTTGACAGATAAATATCTATCCCCAACCTATGCTAGCTAACTGCTGTCAGCATGGCAAAACACAAGGTCAGCGCAGGCTTTAGCCTACATAGAACTCAATTAGCTGACCATCGAGATGACGAGTCAGTCAGAATGGGAAAAGTCCTCAACTTCAAAACTTCTTTCCATAGCAAAGCTACCTCCTCATTTGGGTGCAACCTGCTCATCCACTCTGGGGGGGCTCGGAGCTCTGGGTCCCAGCTGACGATCACCCCGATCATGTGACCATTCCGCTCCATGACGACATCACCCACACGCAGGAAGACGAAGGGGGGGCGCGGCCTACGGACCGACCGGGAGGCTGGGGGTATAAAGAGAGGATATGTGGTAAAGTAGGATGAGAGAAGAAAAAAGAGAGGAGAAAGGAGAGGTTCACACCAATCAGACCAGTACAGTAACAGGAAGTAAATCCAGACTGGTTCTGCAGGTTTTCTCCCCTTCATTCCTGACTGGCAGACACACCAAGAACAAACACACACCTCCAAAGAAGCCCAGGTCGTTGTCTTGCAGCATGACCTCCAGAGCAGGAGACTCTCCAGGAACCTCTCCCTCCTCTCCCCCTCCCACCAGCACCCTGGGAATTAGAGACAGACAGTGTTACCATGGCTGCTTCCAAAATGTCCTGTGGGGCCTGGGTCCGTCTGCAGGTAGCAGATACTATAAGCTGGTGTATAATGTAACACGAGAGTGGGGTAAATGTAGACTTTTTTATGCATCACTCCGTCAAGGGAATAGTGTTCTTTCTAACAAAGATAATCTACATCCATTTGAGGATGTTGTGTATCCCTGGTAATAATCAGAATGAATGTAAACACTACCATTTTGAAAACATGCCCTGTTGTTAGCTCATATCCCAGCGATAATGACTTGCTTTACGCCTGGGAAGAATACACGTTTATTTGCTCAACTTGCTATTGACTCAACTTACCAAGGCAAACACTGACTATATTAGCCCACACAGCTACAATGATGCACTTTAATGCTAGTTTTTGGAACTCATATTGAAGCTTAGAGACCAACTAATGTATAAAATTATATACAAGCATCATGAAACCTCCAACATATTCATTAATTTGACTTTCTTACCTAACTTAACACTTTCCCATGTGTTTTTTTTCCTTCAGACTTCATGAAATGATTACCTCTTCCTAAATATTTGGTGAAATTCTGAATTGTTTGTATGGTTCCCTAGAAACATGGGTGGCTCAACTTACCCCACTCACCCCTACAGCAGGGGGATCAAACTACATTTCTGGATGACCGAGTGTCTGCTGGTTTGTTTTTCCCTTTGTGTCCAATTAAGACCCAGACAAGGTGAGGGGAGGTCCTAACTTATCAATTACTTTAATTGATCAAATAAGTACAAGGGAGCAGTGAAAACCCATAGACACACAGCCCTCCAGCAATGAGTTTGACACCTCTGCTATAAGGAGTAATGCTGTAGAATTACTAGAGGTAAATGTGACTTACGTGATTCTATCCACAAGGTCTGCGATCCACTCTGTCCAGACAGTGGTGTTCAGGTAGGACTTCCTCCACTCACCCCACATACCCAACAACCTGGTCGAGACAGACACATTAATAACCCGAACCTCTTACCCCTAACCCTGGCCTAACTCAGTCCAGATGGCAGTGTTCAGGTAGGACTTCTTCAACTCAACCTAGATACCCTGGAGTCTGGTAGAGACAGACATACATTATAATAACCATAACCCTGACCTCTAACCCCTGATCACAGATACCCAGAAAACTGCAGTAAAAACAGAAACATTATTAACCCTAACCCCACACCCTGCAGTCAGATATTTCACTTATAATATTAGGAGAATAATGGTAAAAGAAAAGCTCTCATATGCTGTGCCATGTTTTGTTGCTAGATTTAGAGAGGTGGTGGCTCTCAGAATGGTGAAGGGGTGTGCTTGCAGATGAATGAGTGCCATGCCATTAGGGGGTCTGAGCGGACCGTTACCGTTTGGTGGCGTGGTAGCGCTGCGCTACGGACGCTCCGGTCCACCGGGAGATGAGGTACTGGGCTGGTAGTGCGGAGAGCAGTAGGGTGAGCTGCAGGATGGTTGCCACTGTTAACTGGGGCATCACGACACCTGGCCTTACCAGACAGAACAGGACAGAATTATCAGTAGGCTAAAACGGTTGGTGCCAGCAGGTAGGTATGCCTGCCGTAGGCTATATAAATAAATCAATAAAAATAATTTGAGCATAAGTTAAATTGAGTTTTAGTCTGTTTTCTTTCATAAATTGCAACTGAACAAAGCAGGCCATGACTATGAAAAGTGTGTATTCTGAATCAGGTGTGGATGTAAAGTTTTTAAATTTTTTTAATGAAAAAAAAAATGCAAATACAAGATTTCGGATTAAAATCTTCAATAGCCAATTTGACAGGCTGTTTGGCTCATTTCAGTGACGAAGACGAATAACTTAGCAGACGTTTCTGAGTAATAAACAATGCCATGCTGGTGGGTGGTAACTAGGCTTGGGCGGTATCCAGATTATCATACCAACCTTGTGCCATACCGGGACAGTCGGTAATACCAGCACTGAAGACAAGGGACGTTATTTTCTAACCCCCCAGCCTCTAATGCAAAGGTTAGCAATGCTATAAAGTGCATGTAATATCCCATAGAGAATGCTAACTAAATACTAATGAGCGCATTGTGAACATTTTATACAGTCTAACTATTTTCAGGACAGACAAAGCAGCTCAAAAAGTTATACAAGTAACTCAAACATGCTACTCACAAATATTAGTCAGCAAGGCTCTTGATCCAGGGGGGGATTCTCTGCTGTTACCAAACTAAGCTTGAGTTTGAAAGAAGCTTACCACTTAGCTAAATGCTACTAAATTAGCAAACCAAAATGCACAACTGCAGAGAATTTAGCACATTTTAGTAAGTTATCTAGCTGGCAAACATTTACTTGCGAATTCCATATTGTAACTAGATCACCAGGCGTGTGTGCGCTGCACAACTGAGTGGCTCACAAGGCACCATTCTCTCGTCATTGTGTGTTTGTAAACAAACACCACATCACTTCAAAATGAAAAATTGTGACGAGAAATTAAGATCGAGATCTTTATCGCCTAACGTATTGCATGTTGACTGCAGGGATTTACTTAAGATGTAGCTACAAATATTCACATTTATTTTAACTGCAACAAATTAGTTTAAATTATATTGAAAGAACCCGTGGAAATGTCCAAATATACAGTATACCGCCCTAGCCTAGTGGTTACATTAAAATAAAACCCAGCCCTGAAACTAAAATGTAGGTTGAAAACAATTTGTATGTCATATAATAGGAAAAGAAAGCACAGTCACATGGATTTGCATGAAGTGGGCAGTTCAGATTTATCATACTTTGAGCCGTAAGTCATCATTTTGTCATTGTGCAACATCAGGGTAAGCACTGGCAATAGTTTGACACGAAAAGGTTGATTCCTACTGGTGTGGGCATTTAAACAAACAAATGATATTGTGAATCAGGGAAGGAATATAGTGGCTTTAGTCATCATCCACCTGCTTCAGAATACACAAAACATGAACACTTGCTCCTTCCATGACAGACTATCCAGGTGAATCCAGCTACAACCCCTTATTGGTGTTCCTTAAATACACTTCAAATTAGAGTAGATGAGGGGAGGAGACCGGTAAAAGAAGAATTTTGTATGTGTGCCATTCAGAGGGTGAATGTACAGACAAAATGTTCTCTGTCCACCCCTGATTCAGGAGACACCATTTTCATAGTCATGGCAAGCTTGGTTCAATAGCTATTGGCCAGAGAACACCGAATATCCAATATAAAACTAATTTGACTTCGGTGCTCATGGTCCGTTTATTAATTGATTACATTTTGTTACAGCTCAACTGCCATATGGAAACATAAAACATAGAATAGGACTATATGTAAGAACTTTTTACGGTTATCCACTCAAAATCAAATTTTATTGGGTCACATACACATGGGTTAGCCGATGCTTGTAAACCCATAACGCATTTTTTTCCATTTATTAAATAACTCACACACTTATGCTATAATGACACAAACCAACGGACAGCTTTCTAAACCTAGCAGACATATTGGAACCCTTATCTTACCGTGATTACAAGAAATCCCAAGTCAAATCAACTTTTAAATAACTATCTGTCTGACATCGTTCCTGAGGAAGTCAACTAGTAAAGTCTGTTGACAGCAGTTGTGCGGGACAAGCCATGGCGCGAGGAGAAACAGCTCAGTGGTTTCGGTGTCCCTCGGTAGTTATATTTACATAAATACACTCTGTCTCCGGCAAGCGCACCTGCATATTTACATTTACAAAATTGTCAATATCGCGTGTCCAATCGCTGCAGTCCACGAAATACCGGCGCGCCTCGCCACGTCAGGAATGCAGGAACCAATGGGATGCTGGAGGGAGGGGCGTTCCTGCAGACGCAGGAATGCCCACGTGCAGGAACGTAGTATATATTATTTTTAGAAGTGAAACAGGAAGTCTGTCAGAAACTTGAGACATGCTACACTTCAAAATCATGGGCAAACTGTCAATCTTTTTGTTTGTTCTTTCATTTTACACCATTGTCAACGCAGGTAAGATGGACTACTAACTTTCTCTCAAACTCATTTAATGACTTTTATGTCATAAAATGTTAACGGTCCACAACGGTGTATAATGTCACTCTTTTCTCAGGTTCAGGATCACATTCTCTGTGGGCACTTGCAACATACATAATCGGAGAGACACCTTTCCCTGAGTTTACAGTTGTGTTGATGTTGGATGATGTTCAAATAGGTTACTATGACTCCAACATGAAACTGTCTGTCTACAGGGGTTACCATATTACAGACAAAATGAATGACGAAGCTCAGGATGGAACTTATGTACTTGGAACTATGTACCACCACATGAAAGAGAGATCATTTCGCCTAAAGCACCAATTAAATCTCACGGAAGGTGTTCACGTTCAGCAAAGAATCGGTGGCTGTGAGATACGGCACAATGGTGAACCGGCCCTGATCATGACAAAGAACTCTTTTAATGGAATTTTTGCAGATTATGCGGTATATTACAACATGACACATTTTACATATGATTCTGGGCAACTACTACTAGGATATAATTGGATGAAGCAAGCAACTGATAGAACACTTTATGCTAATGTTTGGCTTCCTATTTGCATCAACACACTGAAAAAATGCCTGAACAGAGAGAAGAACTTTGTGATGCGGAGAGTGCCTCCCAGACTCCGGTTGATAAAGAAAGAGGTTTCTGGAGACCTCCAGGTGATCTGCCTGGCGTTTGGTTTCTACCCCCGCCACATCAACTTGACCCTGCTGAGAGATGGCCATCCAGTGGCAGAACAGGAGCTGACAGGGGGGGAGGTTCTGCCTAGTGGAGACGGGACCTACCAGCTGAGGAAGAGTATTTATGTCAGTACTGAGGAGCTAAGGGAGAAACACAACTACACCTGCACTGCCTCTCACCTCAGTCTGAACAACAAGCTGGATGTCAGTTGGGAGTCTGGGGCAGAGAGAGTTCACCTATTCATCCTCTCAGCTCCACTGGTGATGGCACTGATTGTTATTCTGTTCTGCATTTTAATTTGCCTCGCAAGGAGGATACGTGCCGCATCGCAGAATTTGCAACTAGCCAGCGTTGATGCATTAGAGGCAGATGAAAGGAACCTGTCATCAGATTCTGAGATCTAATATTTTTTGGGGACACTGATGCAACTTTGTCAATTCACAATGACACCTATGACTATGAGAGCAGACACAAAATGTGCCAATCATTATTTTATTATTGGTTGATTTCCCAACCCCACAACAAACAACTATTAAAGGATCAAGTTGTGGAGACTGTTGACAATTACAAATATCTGGGCATTGGTCCAGATTTGCATGTATATATTTTACATTAACAAAAGTAATCTTTTAATCATTTATTTCAAATCATGACTTTTCATTAATTACACAATGCACTTTATATCTGTGTTGTATTTCCTGATATACAGCATCTAAACCAGGAGACAGTGGTGTGTATTTATGGGTGCCAAGGGAAGCCGGGCTTCCCCAAAGAATTTACAAAGAAAAGAACATTAAATCATTTATATTTCGTCTCTCTGTGTTTCATTTTTTTTTCAGTTATTAATTTGATGAATGTATCTCACCGGAGAAATCATCAGAGCGAGCAAAACAGCCCCTCTCTATATCTGTATGTGTAGCCCCATCTATCTAATGCTGTCTGGTCAAAAGAGTATAATATTGTTGCCACCAATAACATTGAACACAATTCAGCGCCGGGTTGTTTAGCAAGGATACTGCAGGAGTCTCTATGGAATCTACAGACCCTTCCACCGGTGCAAACAAAGGACTGGAGGCACGCGCTCGCTACTGTGCCGAATTTGAGAGTTTCATCTGCTAGGGCCTATACACTGTGACATTTTCTTTCAAGAACGTTTACTCTTAAATTCGGTTGATTTAAGACTAAAATTAACCAGGGCCAAGGATGAGTTTTGTCTGATATCTGCCCAGGACGGTGACTTTAGTTTAAACGTGTAAAAGTATTTAGTCAGCCACCAATTGTGCAAGTACTCCCACTTAAAAAGATGAGAGAGGCCTGTAATGTTCATCATAGGTACACTTCAACTATGACAGACAAAATGAGAAAAAAAATCCAGAAAATCACATTGTAGGATTTTTAATGAATTTATTTGCAAATTATGGTGGAAAATAAGTATTTGGTCAATAACAAAAGTTTATCTCAATACTTTGTTCTATACCCTTTGTTGGCAATGACAGAGGTCAAATGTTTTCTGTAAGTCTTCACAAGGTTTTCACACACTGTTGCTGGTATTTTGGCCCATTCCTCCATGCAGATCTCCTCTAGAGCAGTGATGTTTTGGGGCTGTTGCTGGGCAACACGGACTTTCAACTCCCTCCAAAGATTTTCTATGGGGTTGAGATCTGGAGACTGGCTAGGCCACTCCAGGACCTTGAAATGCTTCTTACGAAGCCACTCCTTCGTTGCCCGGGCGGTGTGTTTGGGATCATTGTCATGCTGAAAGACCCGGCCACATGCTGAAAGACCCGGCCACTGATGGAAGGAGGTTTTCCCTCAAAATCTCACGATACATGGCCCCATTCATTCTTTCCTTTACACGGATCAGTCTTCCTGGTCCCTTTGCAGAAAAACAGCCCCAAAGCATGATGTTTCTACCCCCATGCTTCACAGTAGGTATGGTGTTCTTTGGATGCAACTCAGCATTCTTTGTCCTCCAAACACGACGCGTTGAGTTTTTACCAGAAAGTTATATTTAGATTTCATTCATCTTCTTCTGGATCATCCAAATGCTCTCTAGCAAACTTCAGATGGGCCTGGACATGTACTGGCTTAAGCAGGGGGACACGTCTGGCACTGCAGGATTTGAGTCCCTGGCGGCGTAGTGTGTTACTGATGGTAGGCTTTGTTACTTTGGTCCCAGCTCTCTGCAGGTCATTCACTAGGTCCCCCTTTGTGGTTCTGGGATTTTTGCTCACCGTTCTTGTGATC